>NC_069503.1:874797601-875097601 GCF_027579735.1 Bombina bombina | reverse complement strand
ACAACCATCTTTTTCATCAAAATTATAGAACATTCAGATAGACTGGTATTCCAGTCTTTCAAAAATGCTTCACCCGCCTCATCACTACGTAAATTAGTTCCAGGGTCTAGTTTCAACCTCAAACCTCTTGGAATAATTTCATTTTGTATATAGTTCTCCAGGCTAGAGGATTCTACCCTCAGCCTAAATTGCTTCATAACTAGTTGTTTGTAATTCTTAAATGCTCCAAATATATTGATAGTCTCTCCTTCACCATCCTTGCTCTCCACTGTGTTACTCATAGAAAATGTCGCAGAAAGTTCTGCTTCCCAAGTCTCATCAGATAAAGTGAACGCCATAGTGCTAGTAAAGATATATAAAGATCAGAGTTTCCTACAAATACACAATTAATTTAAACATTAACCTAATCCTGATAGAGAGACCTAGAAGTGGGTATAAACCCAGTATGCTAGATATAATATTTATAAAAAACCAAAGGGGACTCAGGACAAATGGTCAATATAGTCCCCTTTGTTTATATATATATATATATATATATATGTGTGTACATATATATTAATGTATTTATATGTGTATATATGTATTTACAGTTATATTATATACACATATAAACACATATATATGTACACACATAATGATATATATATATATATATATATATATATATATATATATATATATATATATATATATATATATATATATATATATAAATGCATTAGAGCCCTTTGCCATTAAGTAGATAATAAAAACATGATAAAACATATTTATGTCATATTCATATTTAAAGGGACACTGAATTCTTTCATGATTCAGAAACAGCATGCAATTTTAAGCAACTTTCTAATTTACTCCTATTATCACATTTTCTTCATTCTCTTGGTATCTTTATTTCAAAAAGCATTAATGTAAACTTATGAGCCGGCCCATCTTTGGTTCAGCACCTGGGTAGAGCTTGCTGATTGGTGGCTAAATGTGGCCAACAATCACCAAGCGATACCCAGGGTGCTGAACTAAAAATGGGCCAGCTCGTAAGCTTATATTCATGCTTTTTGAAATAAAGATACCAAGAGAATGAAGAAAATTTGATAATAGGAGTACATTAGAAAGTTGCTTAAAATTGCATGCTCTATCTGAATCATAAAAGAAAAAACTTGGGTTCAGTATCAAGATTTTAACTGTGTATTTGCAGTAAATCTTTCACATTTAGTAATGTAAATATGCTATGTTGTTTGCGTCATGGGTGGCATTTTTGCATGCCTATTATTAGAACATGTAGTGACATTGTTTGGGGACATTGCATTTAGAAATACAAAACTTTCCTAATGCACCAATTAAATTTCTTGGCCAGGATGGTCCAGCACTTTCTGTCTTTGGCCAAATAATTAAGAACATGCAAATCATGATTACAATAAAGCAAAGTATGTTTAGAGGTGGTTGAGCTACACTGACATCAGTTGCCAGCATTTAAAATGTTCAACATTATAAACCTTAAAATAACTTTTGCCCCCATCCCGCCAAAAACAATTTAGCCTTAATTAATCAAGGGGGCAAAGATGTCATTGTATTAACTGTAATGTGCTGCCAGTCTAGAGTCCATTATTTTTGCATTGTAAGTAGAACCACTATCAAGGACCCATGCAAGCTTATGATATCACCTTTAGATAAGTAAATCAGATGTCAAATACCCCATGCAAAGCTCCAATTTGCATCTAGAACATTCATACTCAAATGTCAAAAAGCTCAAGAACAACCATTTTTTAGTTTGCCTATTTAATCACAATAAAGGTTAATTTTTTGCCAACAAGCTTAATTTAGATTTTTAAACGTGCAAAGGCAGATAAATAAAAAAGCAATTTATAATAAACAAATTCTAACCTCTGCATATAGAGCAATGACATGGAGATAAATGGGAAAATATACAAGCAATCTGGCAAGCCCGGCAACATAGAGAATTAAGTCCATCAAGTCCTGAAAATTGAGGAACAAATGTGCTCCCCTAAAGTTCCCTGACACTTAAAGAGATAGGAAAGTCAAAATTAAACATGCAATAAATGTATAGAGCATGTAATTTTAAGACACTGTTAAAATTACTTCTATTTTAAAATGTGCTTTGTTCTCTTGATGTCCATTGTTTAAAAGGAATACACACATATCTTACACTAGTAGGAGCTAGCTGGTGATTGGTGCCTGCATACATTTGTCTCTTGTGATTGGCTAACTAGATGTGTTCAGCTAGCTGCCAGTATTGTAATGATTTCCCTTTAGCAAAGGATAACAAGAGAATGAAGCATATTTGATAATAAAAGTAAATTTAAATGTTGTTTAACATTATATGTTCTATCTGAATCATGAATTACCGTAAATTTTTGGGGTTTCCTGTCCCTTTAATTCCCTGTTGGAGCTTGTTACCTTTAAACTATTGTACAGAATTAATAGATAAATAAAACAATGACTACTATGGTGTTTACAATTATTACTATTATAAAAACATTTTTGTATAGTGCCACAAATAATAAAAAGACAATATGATGTTGCAACCTTTGATTATTGACTTACTGATACACTGTTTAAAACAAACTTAGCAAGTTGGCTCAGTTGTTTTTTTTGGTCTACATGTTTTGGGATTGCATGCTCGCACGTGAAGGTTATGTCCAATATTCCTCCCATAGCACTCAGCACCTCAGATCAAAACATACCAGGTTTAGGACAGTGCAACCAGAAATGTAATATTGATATCTCACCTCCACAGACCATCCAGCATTTACTGCTAATTTGTGGGTAGATGTGTTCCAGCCTGCTGGGTGTAAGATACCACCTGCTCATTAATTTGAAGTGTGTTTCCTGACTTTTTGCAAAGACTGAGGCCCTTTTGGCAACATGATGTATTCTTAATCATTCTTTGGGCTACAGATCTGTATATCCAGGTCTTTGTTTCAATATGTGTAAGCAATGATAATGTTTTATTGCATGGTAGTAAAAGCAGTTTATATAGTATTGATATCATATACAGAGAAGTAGATTGCTTTGCAAATAATTTATCAAAGGATGTAAGAGGTCTGTCTAGGTTTGGAGTGTTCTTGTGTGTGATTATGTAGTGGTGCAATTGCATGTACCTAAACCATGAGGAGAATAGGTCTCTGTTCAATCCTTGAGGATTTAGCTTCCCATGTGCCATGACATTATACCTTTTCTAGGCTATAATATGTTCTTGTCTCACCCATCTTCATATTATAGGGTATATCTGGGTTCTCCCTGATTGGGGTCAGAGGGGAGTGTAATGTCGATATCTTTGCCTTTGTGAACATACCCCATTTGCAGGAGAAAATCTGCAATTATTGGGTATATGTGTATTATTTTGGGTCTTAGTTTTGCATAAAGAATACCTTTAAATGTCTATATTTCTCTTTTTTTGATAACTTAAAGTGTATGGCAGCTTTCAAAAAAGAATTATGTATTCTTTAGCTCAGAAATGGCTGTGAGCGTGGAGTTCTCAAGCAATATCCCAATATGGCAAACATACACAAGGTCATGCATATACACATAAAGTATTTACTTTATATACACATATATTTCTACTTGTAAACCTACTGATGTACATTACTGTATTGTGGATAATCTATTTTAAACTGTATACCAATATAAAATAGATGACTTAAGAGGTTATGAGTATTTTATTAAATGGCGTATACAGTGCATCTCATAGTGTAGTATAGATGTACATTTGGAAGACAATATTACAGCAGTGGTCTATTATTTATTTCTGATCAACCTAATTTTGCCTCTGACTCAGGCATAGAGCTCCATTTATCAAGCTTCTTCCAAACCTGTACACCAGCTCTTAGCTGGAGCATTAAAATCACCCTGGACACGTTCACCCGGGGGGATTAACAGCAACTACTCGAGAGCCATTGGGCTAGCGTGAGCAGGGGGTGGCTTTGCACAAGCAGACACTTTTGCAATGCTAAATGCGGGCGGTGTAATACTGCCTGATTTCTGCGATCCTGAGCGGACAGGTTCGCAAGAGCAAAAATTGTCCATCCAGGCTTTTGATAAACGGAGCCCATTGTGTGTTCTACAAATGTGTCTTTCAGAAGAGAGATACAGAGAACAACTAAACAATTACTATAACTGACAAACTATGGGGTAACTATGAAGATAAATCCAAAATGTAATTAATAGTATGATAGGCCAAAAAATACTTAGACTTATGAAAGAATGTTCAGTGAATGCGTGACCTGTATGAATTAACACTGAAGTCACATACAGGTGAAACTCGAAAATTAGAATATCGTGCAAAAGTTAATTTATTTCACTAATGCAACTTAAAAGGTGAAACTAATATATGAGATAGACTCATTACATGCAAAGCAAGATAGTTCAAGCCGTGATTTGTCATAATTGTGATGATTATGGCTTACAGCTCATGAAAACCCCAAATCCACAATCTCAGAAAATTAGAATATTACATGCAATCAATAAAATAAGGATTGTACATACCTGTAGGACAATATCAGACCTCTGAAAAGTATAAGCATGCATACTGTATGTACTCAGTACTTGGTTTGGGACCCTTTTGCAGCAATTACTGCCTCAATGTGCCGTGGCATGGAAGCTATCAGCCTGTGGCCCTGCTGAGGTGTTATGGAAGACCAGGATGCTTCAATAGCGGCCTTCAGCTCTTCTGCATTGTTCGGTCTCATGTCTCGTCTTTCTCTTGGCAATGCTCCATAGATTCTTTATGGGGTTCAGGTCAGGCGAGTTTGCTGGCCAATCAAGCACAGTAATCCCATGGTCACTGAACCAGGTTTTGGTGGAAAAACATAATTTATGCTTACCTGATAAATTTATTTCTCTTGTAGTGTGTTCAGTCCACGGGTCATCCATTACTTATGGGATATATTCTCCTTCCCAACAGGAAGTTGCAAGAGGATCACCCAAGCAGAGCTGCTATATAGCTCCTCCCCTCACATGTCATATCCAGTCATTCGACCGAAACAAGACGAGAAAGGAGAAACTATAGGGTGCAGTGGTGACTGGAGCTTTAATTAAAATTTAGAACTGCCTCAAAAAAAGACAGGGCGGGCCGTGGACTGAACACACTACAAGAGAAATAAATTTATCAGGTAAGCATAAATTATGTTTTCTCTTGTTAAGTGTGTTCAGTCCACGGGTCACCCATTACTTATGGGATACCAATACCAAAGCTAAAGTACAAGGATGAAGGGAGGGACAAGGCAGGAACATTAAACAGAAGGAACCACTGCCTGTAGAACCTTTCTCCCAAAAACAGCCTCCGAAGAAGCAAAAGTGTCAAATTTGTAAAATTTTGAAAAGTTATGAAGTGAAGACCAAGTTGCAGCCTTGCAAATCTGTTCAACAGAAGCCTCATTCTTAAAGGCCCAGGTGGAAGCCACAGCTCTAGTGGAATGAGCTGTAATTCTTTCAGGAGGCTGCTGTCCAGCAGTCTCATAGGCTAAAATTATTATGCTACGAAGCCAAAAAGAGAGAGAGGTGGCCGAAGCCTTTTGACCTCTCCTCTGCCCAGAATAAACGACAAACAGAGAAGAAGTTTGCCGAAAATCTTTAGTTGCCTGTAAGTAAAACTTCAGGGCACGGACTACGTCCAGATTATGCAAAAGACGTTCCTTCTTTGAAGAAGGATTAGGACATAATGACGGAACAACAATCTCTTGATTGATATTCCTGTTAGAAACAACCTTAGGTAAAAACCCAGGTTTAGTACGCAGAACTTGTGGCGATAGAATATCAAAAAAGCGCCTAACTAGAGGCTATGAGAAATGGGTTAGATATTAAGAGTGTTATCTCCTATCAAGTGTATGTGTAAACCAATATTATTTAAAGTATGGGTAATCTAACAATTTGAGTTAACAATTTGACAAGTTTAATATCTACATATAATTGATTTTACATACAATTAAAAACATGGATCCATGTACATATTACAAATATTGTACAAAATAAAACAATGAATGACAGTAAGTAACAATTGTTTGATGTTGACAATTGATTAAAAATATGGTAACAATGAATAGCATATATTTGATATTAAAACAATGGTTGTTTAAAATAACTATATAATAATCTTTGAATAATATGTTGATGATTAAAAGATGTTCATTTTCTTAAAAAATCCTTAAAACATGGTGCAGGTGTATGGTACTAGTTAGATAATCGATTGATTTATCTTTTATCCTTTAAATAATATGTCCTCCTTTGATAAGAAAAAAGTTTTAAATGATATATCCTCCTCAGTGAAAAAATTTTTGTGGATAGATTACGTGAAAAAATGCGTGAAATAAAAATATGTCGATCGAAAATAAAAAATAAAAATTAAAAATTCAAAAAAAAAAAATGTTTTGTAATCCAAAGTTAGTGATAGTGAAAAATCAATTAAGAGAAAGTGTGTAAGGTTCAAATCCTTTATCCAATAGTTATGTAGTGTTTCAAGTGTGGATGTGGTGTTGCTGGTGATGGTTTCAAATCCTCCTTTCCTTTCTGACAAATACTTTTGTAGTGTTATTTGTAGTAAGAGACTTTATCTTCATAAAACCTAAAAACAATAAAACAACATAGTGCAATATTGCTATATAAATGAAATAAACAATTAAATAATGCTCACCAAATACTGTCAACGCGTTTCGGCCTCTCAATTAGGCCTTTTTCAAGACTATATATTTTTTTATTTTTTTATTTTTTTTTTAATTTTTAATTTTTATTTTCGATCCACATATTTTTATTTCACGCATTTTTTCACGTAATCTATCCACAATTTTTTTTATATTGCTATATAAATGAAATAAACAATGAAATAATGCTCACCAAATACTGTCAACGCGTTTCGGCCTCTCAATTAGGCCTTTTTCAAGACTATGGCCTAGATTTGGAGTTTGGCGGTAGATGGGCTGTTAACGCTCCGCGGGCTTTTTTCTGGCCGCACCATAAATTTAACTCTGGTATCGAGAGTTCAAACAAATGCTGCGTTAGGCTCCAAAAAAGGAGCGTAGAGCATTTTTACCGCAAATACAACTCTCGATACCAGAGTTGCTTACGGACGCGGCCAGCCTCAAAAACGTGCTTGTGCACGATTCTCCCATAGGAAACAATGGGGCTGTTTGAGCTGAAAAAAAACCTAACACCTGCAAAAAAGCAGCGTTCAGCTCCTAACGCAGCCCCATTGTTTCCTATGGGGAAACACTTCCTACGTCTGCACCTAACACTCTAACATGTACCCCGAGTCTAAACACCCCTAACCTTACACTTATTAACCCCTAATCTGCCGCTCCCGCTATCGCTGACCCCTGCATTATATTATTAACCCCTAATTTGCCGCTCCGTAAACCGCCGCAACTTACATTATAGCTATGTACCCCTAATCTGCTGCCCCTAACACCGCCGACCCCTATATTATATTTATTAACCCCTAATCTGCCCCCCTCAACGTCGCCGACACCTGCCTACACTTATTAACCCCTAATCTGCCGAGCGGACCTGAGCGCTACTATAATAAAGTAATTAACCCCTAATCCGCCTCACTAACCCTATCATAAATAGTATTAACCCCTAATCTGCCCTCCCTAACATCGCCGACACCTAACTTCAATTATTAACCCCTAATCTGCTGACCGGAGCTCACCGCTATTCTAATAAATGTATTAACCCCTAAAGCTAAGTCTAACCCTAACACTAACACCCCCCTAACTTAAATATAATTTACATCTAACGAAATAAATTAACTCTTATTAAATAAATTATTCCTATTTAAAGCTAAATACTTACCTGTAAAATAAATCCTAATATAGCTACAATATAAATTATAATTACATTGTAGCTATTTTAGGATTAATATTTATTTTACAGGCAATTTTGTAATTATTTTAACCAGGTACAATAGCTATTAAATAGTTAAGAACTATTTAATAGTTACCTAGTTAAAATAATAACAAATTTACCTGTAAAATAAATCCTAACCTAAGTTATAATTAAACCTAACACTACCCTATCAATAAATTAATTAAATAAACTACCTACAATTACCTACAATTAACCTAACACTACACTATCAATAAATACATTAAATACAATTGCTACAAATAACTACAATTACATAAACTAGCTAAAGTACAAAAAATAAAAAAGAACTAAGTTACAAAAAATAAAAAAATATTTACAAACATAAGAAAAATATTACAACAATTTTAAACTAATTACACCTACTCTAAGCCCCCTAATAAAATAACAAAGACCCCCAAAATAACAAAATGCCCTACCCTATTCTAAATTAATAAATTTAAAAGCTCTTTTACCTTACCAGCCCTGAACAGGGCCCTTTGCGGGGCATGCCCCAAGAAAATCAGCTCTTTTGCCTGTAAAAAAAAACATACAATACCCCCCCCCAACATTACAACCCACCACCCACATACCCCTAATCTAACCCAAACCCCCCTTAAATAAACCTAACACTAAGCCCCTGAAGATCTTCCTACCTTGTCTTCACCATCCAGGTATCACTGATCCGTCCTGGCTCCAAAATCTTCATCCAACCCAAGCGGGGGTTGGCGATCCATCATCCGGTGGCTGAAGAGGTCCAGAAGAGGCTCCAAAGTCTTCCTCCTATCCGGCAAGAAGAGGACATCCGGACCGGCAAACATCTTCTCCAAGCGGCATCTTCGATCTTCTTGCATCCGGTGCGGAGCGGGTCCATCTTGAAGCAGGCGACGCGGATCCATCCTCTTCTTCCGTTGTCTCCCGACGAATGACGGTTCCTTTAAGGGACGTCATCCAAGATGGCGTCCCTTGAATTCCGATTGGCTGATACGATTCTATCAGCCAATCGGAATTAAGGTAGGAAAATTCTGATTGGCTGATGGAATCAGCCAATCAGAATTAAGTTCAATCCTATTGGCTGATCCAATCAGCCAATCAGATTGTGCTCGCATTCTATTGGCTGATCGGAACAGCCAATAGAATGCGAGCTCAATCTGATTGGCTGATTGGATCAGCCAATCGGATTGAACTTGATTCTGATTGGCTGATTCCATCAGCCAATCAGAATATTCCTACCTTAATTCTGATTGGCTGATAGAATCCTATCAGCCAATCGGAATTCAAGGGACGCCATCTTGGATGACGTCCCTTAAAGGAACCGTCATTCGTCGGGAGACAACGGAAGAAGAGGATGGATCCGCGTCGCCTGCTTCAAGATGGACCCGCTCCGCACCGGATGCAAGAAGATCGAAGATGCCGCTTGGAGAAGATGTTTGCCGGTCCGGATGTCCTCTTCTTGCCGGATAGGAGGAAGACTTTGGAGCCTCTTCTGGACCTCTTCAGCCACCGGATGATGGATCGCCAACCCCCGCTTGGGTTGGATGAAGATTTTGGAGCCAGGACGGATCGGTGATACCTGGATGGTGAAGACAAGGTAGGAAGATCTTCAGGGGCTTAGTGTTAGGTTTATTTAAGGGGGGTTTGGGTTAGATTAGGGGTATGTGGGTGGTGGGTTGTAATGTTGGGGGGGGGGGGGTATTGTATGTTTTTTTTTTACAGGCAAAAGAGCTGATTTTCTTGGGGCATGCCCCGCAAAGGGCCCTGTTCAGGGCTGGTAAGGTAAAAGAGCTTTTAAATTTATTAATTTAGAATAGGGTAGGGCATTTTGTTATTTTGGGGGTCTTTGTTATTTTATTAGGGGGCTTATATTTAAGTTAGGGGGGTGTTAGTGTTAGACTTAGCTTTAGGGGTTAATCCATTTATTATAGTAGCGGTGAGCTCCGGTCGTCAGATTAGGGGTTAATAATTGAAGGTAGGTGTCGGCGATGTAAGGGAGGGCAGATTAGGGGTTAATACTATTTATGATAGGGTTAGTGAGGCGGGTTAGGGGTTAATAACTTTATTATAGTAGCGCTCAGGTCCGCTCGGCAGATTAGGGGTTAATAAGTGTAGGCAGGTGTCGGCGACGTTGTGGGGGCAGATTAGGGGTTAATAAATATAATATAGGGGTCGGCGGTGTTAGGGGCAGCAGATTAGGGGTACATAAGGATAACGTAGGTGGCGGCGCTTTGCGGTCGGAAGATTAGGGGTTAATTATTGTAAGTAGCTGGCGGCGACGTTGTGGGGGGGAGATTAGGGGTTAATAAATATAATATAGGGGTCGGCGGTGTTAGGGGCAGCAGATTAGGGGTACATAAGTATAACGTAGGTGGCGGTCGGCAGATTAGGGGTTAAAAAATTTTAATCGAGTGGCGGCGATGTGGGGGGACCTCGGTTTAGGGGTACATAGGTAGTTTATGGGTGTTAGTGTACTTTAGGGTACAGTAGTTAAGAGCTTTATGAACCGGCGTTAGCCCAGAAAGCTCTTAACTCCTGCTATTTTCAGGCGGCTGGAGTTTTGTCGTTAGAGCTCTAACGCTCACTTCAGAAACGACTCTAAATATCAGCGTTAGAAAGATCCCATTGAAAAGATAGGATACGCAATTGACGTAAGGGGATCTGCGGTATGGAAAAGTCGCGGCTGAAAAGTGAGCGTTAGACCCTTTAATCACTGACTCCAAATACCGGCGGTAGCCTAAAACCAGCGTTAGGAGCCTCTAACGCTGGTTTTCACGGCTACCGCCGAACTCTAAATCTAGGCCTATATTTTTTATTTTTTTGAATTTTTTTTTAAATTTTGAATTTTTAATTTTTATTTTCGATCCACATATTTTTATTTCACGCATTTTTTCACGTAATCTATCCACAAAAATTTTTTCACTGAGGAGGATATATCATTTAAAACTTTTTTCTTATCAAAGGAGGACATATTATTTAAAGGATAAAAGATAAATCAATCGATTATCTAACTAGTACCATACACCTGCACCATGTTTTAAGGATTTTTTTAAGAAAATGAACATCTTTTAATCATCAACATATTATTCAAAGATTATTATATAGTTATTTTAAACAACCATTGTTTTAATATCAAATATATGCTATTCATTGTTACCATATTTTTAATCAATTGTCAACATCAAACAATTGTTACTTACTGTCATTCATTGTTTTATTTTGTACAATATTTGTAATATGTACATGGATCCATGTTTTTAATTGTATGTAAAATCAATTATATGTAGATATTAAACTTGTCAAATTGTTAACTCAAATTGTTAGATTACCCATACTTTAAATAATATTGGTTTACACATACACTTGATAGGATATAATACTCTTAATATCTAACCCACTTCTCATAGCCTCTAGTTAGGCGCTTTTTTGATATTCTATCACCACATATTCTATTTTCAGGGGTAGCTAGGTACCCCATTATCAAAAGGCAATATTGAGATATTTTGAGCGCTGTAAGATATATTTTTAATCAATTAGTACGCAGAACTACCTTGTCTGAATGAAAAATCAGATAAGGAGAATCGCAATGTAAGGCAGATAACTCAGAGACTCTTCGAGCCGAGGAAATAGCCATCAAAAACAGAACTTTCCAAGATAAAAGTTTAATATCAATGGAATGAAGGGGTTCAAACGGAACACCCTGAAGAACTTTAAGAACTAAGTTTAAGCTCCACGGAGGAGCAACGGTTTTAAACACAGGCTTAATCCCAGTCAAAGCCTGACAAAAGGCCTGGACGTCTGTATTCTCTGCCAGACGTTTGTGTAAAAGAATAGACAGAGCAGAAATCTGACCTTTTAAAGAACTAGCGGATAAACCCTCTTGTAGAAAAGCCAATATCCTAGGAATCCTAACCTTACTCCATGAGTAACTCTTGGATTCACACCAATATAAATATTTACGCCATATCTTATGGTAAATTTTTCTGGTAACAGGTTTCCGAGCCTGTATTAATGTATCAATAACCGATTCCGAAAAACCACGCTTTGATAGAATCAAGCGTTCAATCTCCATGCAGTCAGCCTCAGAGAAATTAGGCTTGGATGGTTGAAAGGACCCTGAATTAGAAGGTCCTGCCTCAGAGGCAGAGACCATGGTGGACAGGACAACATGTCCACTAGGTCTGCATACCAGGTCCTGCGTGGCCACGCAGGCGCTATCAGAATAACCGATGCTCTCTCCTGTTTGATCCTGGCAATCAGTCGAGGTAGCAACGGAAAAGGTGGAAACACATAAGCCATGTGGAAAACCCAAGGGGCTGCTAGTGCATCTACCAGCACCGCTCCCGGGTCCCTCTCCCCCGGATGAAAAGTCTGGCGACTTAGAAAGTCCGCCTCCCAGTTCTCCACGCCTGGGATGTAGATCGCTGACAGATGACAAGAGTGAGACTCTGCCCAGCGAATTATCTTCGAGACTTCCAACATCGCTAGGGAACTCCTGGTTCCCCCTTGATGATTGATGTAAGCCACAGTCGTGATGTTGTCCGACTGAAATCTGATGAACCTCAGTGTTGCTAACTGAGGCCAAGCTAGAAGAGCATTGAATATTGCTCTTAATTCCAGAATGTTTATTGGAAGGAGTTTCTCCTCCTGAGTCCACGATCCCTGAGCCTTCAGGGAGTTCCAGACTGCACCCCAGCCTAGTAGGCTGGCATCTGTTGTTACAATCGTCCAATCTGGTCTGCGAAAAGTCATTCCTTTGGACAGATGAACCCGCGACAACCACCAGAGAAGAGAATCTCTGGCCTCCTGGTCCAGATTCAGTAAAGGGGACAGATCTGAGTAATCCCCATTCCACTGACTTAGCATGCATAGTTGCAGCGGTCTGAGATGTAGGCGCGCAAATGGCACTATGTCCATTGCCGCGACCATTAAGCCGATTACTTCCATGCACTGAGCTACTGATGGGCTTGGAATGGAATGAAGGATACGGCAAGCATTTAGGAACTTTGATAACCTGGACTCCGTCAGGTAAATCTTCATCTCTACAGAATCTATAAGAGTCCCTAGAAAGGGAACCCTTGTGAGTGGGAACAGCGAACTCTTTTCCATGTTCACTTTCCACCCATGCAACCTCAGAAATGCTAGAACTATCTCTGTATGAGACTTTGCATTTTGAAAACTTGACGCTTGTATCAGAATGTCGTCTAGGTACGGAGCCACCGCTATGCCTCGTGGTCTCAGTACCGCCATAAGCGAGCCCAGAACCTTTGTAAAAATTCACGGGGCCGTAGCCAACCCGAAGGGAAGAGCTACAAACTGGTAATGCCTGTCTAGAAAGGCAAACCTTAGGTACCGATAATGATCTTTGTGAATCGGTATGTGAAGGTAGGCATCCTTTAAGTCCACTGTGGTCATATACTGACCCTCTTGGATCATGGGTAGGATGGTTCGAATAGTTTCCATTTTGAACGATGGAACCCTTAGGAATTTGTTTAAGATCTTCAGGTCCAAGATTGGCCTGAAGGTTCCCTCTTTTTTGGGAACCACAAACAGATTTGAGTAAAAACCTTGCCCTTGTTCCGTCCGCGGAACCGGGTGGATCACTCCCATTACTAAGAGGTCTTGTACACATCGTAGAAATGCCTCTTTCTTTATTAGGTTTGTTGATAACCTTGACAGATGAAATCTCCCTTGTGGAGAAGTTTTGAAGTCCAGAAGGTATCCCTGAGATATGATCTCCAACGCCCAGGGATCCTGGACATCTCTTGCCCAGGCCTGGGCGAAGAGAGAAAGTCTGCCCCCCACTAGATCCGTTTCCGGATAGGGGGCCCTCTCTTCATGCTGTTTTAGGGGCAGAAGTAGGTTTTCTGGCCTGCTTGCCCTTGTTCCAGGACTGGTTGCCTTTCCAACCCTGTCTGTAACGAGTAGCAGTCCCTTCCTGTTTTGGAGCGGAGGATGTTGATGCTGCTCCTGCCTTGAAATTACGAAAGGCACGAAAATTAGACTGTTTGGCCTTTGATTTGGCCCTGTCCTGAGGAAGGGTGTGACCCTTACCTCCAGTAATGTCAGCAATAATTTCTTTCAAGCCGGGCCCGAATAAGGTTTGCCCTTTGAAAGGAATATTAAGCAATTTAGATTTAGAAGTTACATTTGCTGACCAGGATTTAAGCCATAGCGCTCTGCGCGCCTGGATGGCGAATCCGGAGTTCTTAGCCGTTAGTTTGGTTAAATGCACAACGGCATCCGAAACAAATGCATTAGCTAGCTTAAGGGCTTTAAGCTTGTTCATAATTCCATCCAATGGTGCTGTGCGAATAGCCTCTTCCAGAGACTCAAACCAGAATGCCGCTGCAGCAGTGACGGGCGCAATATAAAACAAACATTTTCTTAAGGTAACCTTCTAATTTTTTATCCATTGGATTTGAGAAAGCACAACTATCCTCCACCGGGATAGTGGTACGCTTGGCTAAAGTAGAAACTGCTCCCTCCACCTTAGGGACCGTCTGCCATAAGTCTCGTGTGGTGGCGTCTATTGGGAACATTTTTCTAAATATCGGAGGAGGGGAAAAGGGCACACCGGGTCTATCCCACTCCTTGCTAATAATCTCTGTAAGCCTTTTAGGTATAGGAAAAACGTCAGTACACACCGGTACCACATAGTATTTATCCAGCCTACATAATTTCTCTGGGATTGCAACCGTGTCGCAATCATTCAGAGCCGCTAACACCTCCCCTAGCAATACACGGAGGTTCTCAAGCTTAAATTTAAAATTTTACATTTCTGAATCCGGTCTCCCCGGATCAGATCCGTCACCCACAGAATGAAGCTCTCCGTCCTCATGTTCTGCAAATTGTGACGCAGTATCGGACATGGCTCTCGTGTCATCGGCGTGCTCTGTCCTAAACCCAGAGCTATCGCGCTTGCCTCTTAACTCAGGCAAATTAGATAATACCTCTTTCATAACATTAGCCATATCATGCAAAGTGATTTGTAAGGGCCTTGATGTACTTGGCGCCACAATCTCACGCACCTCCTGAGCGGGAGGCGAAGGTACTGACACGTGAGGAGTGTTAGTCGGCATAACTTCCCCCTCGTTGTCTGGTGATAATTTCTTTACCAGTAAAGACTGACTTTTATTTAAAGTAACATCAATACAATTGGTACACATATTTCTATTGGGCTCCACATTGGCTTTTAAACATAATGAACAAGTAGATTCATCTGTATCAGACATGTTTAAACAGACTAGCAATGAAGGCTAGCAAGCTTGGAAAAAAATCTTTCAATAAATTTACAAGCAATAGAAAAAAACGCTGCAGCGCTTTTAAAAACACAAAAAACTGTCACAGTTGAAATAACAATGAACTAATTCAGTTATAGCCAACAATTTTAACAGTAAATGTATGAATTTAGCAGAGGATTGCACCCACAAGCAAACGGATGATTAACCCCTCAATACCCAAAAACGGATAATCAATTTATGATTTAACGCTTTTATCACAGTCAAACACACTGTCACAGGTCTGCTGTGACTGATTACCTCCCTCAAAAATGAATTTTGAAGACCCCTGAGCTCTCTGGAGAAGTCCTGGATCAAGGAGGAAGAAGCAGGGAGACTGTGCTAGAATTTTAACTGCGCAACAAGGCGCTAAAAAAGGCCCCTCCCACTCTATATTACAACAGTGGGAGACCTGTTACAACGGTTTCTATGCAGAAATATACGTTAGCCATATGGAAAAAAATCATGCCCAAAAAGAATTATCACCAAAGTACCTCACAAAACGAATAACATGCCAGTAAACGTTTTAAAAACAACTTTCCGTTGTTATGCAAAGTTATCACTAAGCCTGCTACCAGTCGCTTCTACTGCAGTTAAGGCTCATACATTTATTTCAGTATTAACAGTATTTTCTCAGTCAAATTCTAGTCCCTAGAAAATAACTCAACTGCGCATACATTTATCAGCCTGATACCAGTCGCTACTACTGCATTAAAGGCTGTACTTACATCATATGGGTACCAGCAGTGTTTTCTTAGTCAATTCCATTCCTAGAAAATATTACTGCACATACCTCATTTGCGGGGGACCCAGCATGCTATTCCCTTTTCTGAAGTTACCCCACTCCTCAGAATGTGCGAGAACAGCCAGTGGATCTTAGTTACGTCTGCTAAGATCATAGAAAACGCAGGCAGATTCTTCTTCTAAATACTGCCTGAGAGAAAAAACAGCACACTCCGGTGCCATTTTAAAATAATAAACTTTTGATTGAAGAATAATTAGGTAAAAAACTCCTATCTCCTCTCGCGACCTCCTTCTTTGTTGAGACTTGCAAGAGAATGACTGGGTATGACATGTGAGGGGAGGAGCTATATAGCAGCTCTGCTTGGGTGATCCTCTTGCAACTTCCTGTTGGGAAGGAGAATATATCCCATAAGTAATGGATGACCTGTGGACTGAACACACTTAACAAGAGAAATGAAGACAGCATCCCCAAAGAGCTTGTCTGCGGAAGGAAGCATGAAGTGCTCCAAAATCTCCTGGTAGACGGCTGCGTTGACCCTGGACTTAATGAAGCACAGTGGACCAACACCAGCATTTGAAGTCCATGTCCAGGATCCGTCTGTGTGTGGTGGCTCTTGTAAAAGTCACCAACACTTTTGAATGGCCTTTTCCTGACAATCCTCTCCAGGCTGTGGTCATCCTTGCTGCTTGTGCACTTTTTTCTTCCACATTTTTCCCTTCCACATAACTTTCTATTAATGTGCTTTGATACAGCACTTTGGGAACATCCAACTTCTTTTGCAATTACCTTTTGAGGCTTTCCCTCCTTATGGAGGGTGTCAATTATGGTTTTCTGCACAACTGTCAGGTCAGCAGTCTTTCCCATGATTGTGATTCCTACTGAACCAGACTGAGAGACCATTTAAAGGCTCAGGAACCCTTTGCAGGTGTTACGGCTTAATTAGCTGATTAGAGTGGGACACTTTGAGCCTAGAATATTGCACCTTTTCACAATATTCTAATTTCCTGAGATTGTGGATTTGGGGTTTTCATGAGCTGTAAACCATAATCATCACAATTATGACAAATCACGGCTTGAACTATCTTGCTTTGCATGTAATGAGTCTATCTCATATATTAGTTTCCCCTTTTAAGTTGCATTAGTGAAATAAATTAACTTTTGCACGATATTCAAATTTTTCGAGTTTCACCTGTACATTTGTCTAAAACTAAACCTAAAATAATTACCACTTTGATAGTTATTAATTGGTTAAGAATCTAATTGATATGTGTAAGAAGATATGAGGACACTGAACCATACGGTCCACATATGCATATTTATTGATGGCAGGAATAAAAAACAGAAGAATACAGAAAAATAACTATATTATTTTTTGGAAAGCTTTGAAAACATTATATATAAATGACGTATTCAGAAGTTTGGAAATGCTAAAAATATGTTGAAATAATTGTTTTCATAAAAAAAGGATTAGGTCACTGGTACACTTTGCAAGCTATTAAATGTGTGAGTACTAGAATAAAATAAATTGAAAAAGACTGAGCATTGACACTGAATCATAAAAACATACTTTATGTAAGAACTTACCTGATAAATTAATTTCTTTCATAATGGCAAGAGTCCATGAGCTAGTGACGTATGGGATATACATTCCTACCAGGAGGGGCAAAGTTTCCGAAACCTCAAAATGCCTATAAATACACCTTCCACCACACTCACACCTTAGTTTAACGTATAGCCAAGTAGTGAGGGTTAAAAATGAGTAAAAAAGCATACAAAAAAGAGGAATTGGAAATTAATATTGTGCTTTTATACCAAAAAAATATAAACACCAAAAACAGTATGGGCCTCATGGACTATTGCCATTATGAAATAAATTAATTTATCAGGTAAGTTCTTACATAAATTATGTTTTCTTTCATGTAAATGGCAAGAGTCCATGAGCTAGTAACGTATGGGATAAAATACCCAAGATGTGGAAATCCGCAGAGAGAGAGTCACTAGAGAGGGAGGGATAAAATAAAAACTGCTATTTCCGCTGAGAAATTAAATCTAAACAAAAAATAAGTTTTTCTTATACATTTTTATAAAAAAAATTAAAAATATAAGCAGAAGAATCAAACAGACAGCTGCCTGAAGAACTTTTCTACCAAAGACTGCTTCAGATGAAGCAAAAACATTGAAAGGGTAAAATTTAGTAAATGTATGCAAAGAAGACCAAGTTGCTGCTTTGCAAATCTGATCAACTGAAGCTTCATTCTTAAAAGCCCAAGAAGTGGCAACTGATCTAGTAGAATGAGCTGTAATTCTCTGAGGCGGAGATTGACCCGCCACCAAGTAAGCCTTGTGAATCAAAAGCTTTAACCAAGATGCCAAAGAAATGGCAGAGGCTTTCTGACCTTTCCTAGAACCAAAAAAGACAACAAATAGACTAGAAGTCTTCCTGAAATCTTAAGTAGCCTCAACATAGTATTTCAAAGCTCTTACCACATCCAAAGAGTGTAACGATTTCTCAAGAGAATTCTTAGGATTCTGACACAAGGAAGGAACAACAATTTCCCTACTAATGTTGTTAGAATTCACAAACGTAGGAATACATTTATGAAGTCCGTAAAACAGCTTTATCTTAATGGAGAATCAGATCCGGAGATTAACAAGAGAGAGCAGACAATTCAGAAACTCTTCTAGCAGAAGAGATAGCCAAAAGGAACAATACTTTCCAAGAAAGTAGTTGAATATTCAAAGAATGCATAGGTTCAAAAGGAGGAGCCTGCAAAACCTTCAAAAGCAAATTAAGACTCCAAGGAGGAGAAATAGATTTAATAACAGGTTTGATACGGACCAAAGCCTGAACAAAACAGTGAATATCAGGAAGTTTAGCAATCTTTCTATGAAATAAAACAGAAAGAGCAGAGATTTGTCCCTTCAAAGTACTTGCAGACAAACCTTTATTCAAACCGTCCTGAAGAAACTGCAAAATTCAAGGAATGCCAAGAGGATTTATGAGAACACCATGAAATATAGGTTTTCCAAACCTGATAATACATTTTACTTGAAACAGACTTACGAACCTGCAACATAGTATTAATCACTAAGTCAGATAAACCATCTATGACTAAGCACTAAGCGTTTAATTTCCATACCTTCAAATTTAGCAAATTGAGATCCTGATGGAAAAACAGCCTGGTCTGGCTTTAAAGGAAGTGGCCAAGGTTGACAACTGGACATCCGGACAAGATTCACATACCAAAACCTGTGAGGCCATGCTGGTGCTGCCAGAAACACATCCGATTGTTCCATTATGATCTTGGAGATCACCCTTGGAAGAAGAACTAGAGGCAGAAAAATATAAGCAAGTTGGTAAGACCAAGGAACTGCTAACGCATCCACCATCTCAGCCTGAGGATCCCTGGACCTAGAAAGGTATCTGGGAAGTTTCTTGTTTAGATGGGAAGCCATCAGATCTATTTCTGGAAGACCCCACATCTGTACAATCTGAAAAAACACATCTGGATGAAGAGACCACTCTCCCGGATGTAAAGTCTGATGGCTGAGATAATCCGCTTCCCAATTGTCTACACCTGGTATATGAATCACAGAAATTAGACAAGAGTTGGATTCCGCCCAAGAAAGTATCCATGATACTTCTTTCATTGCTAAAGGACTGCGAGTCCCACCCTGATGATTGACATATGCCATAGTTGTGATATTGTCTGTCTGAAAGCAAATGAAAAGTTCTCTCTTTAATAGAAGACAAGCCTGAAGAGCCCTGAAAATAGCACAGAGTTCTAAGATATTGATTGATAACCTCGCCTCTAGAGGATTCCAAACCCCTTGTGATGTCAGAGACCCCAACCTGAAAGACTTGCATCTGTTGAGACTACAGTCCAGGAAGGACGAACAAAAGAGGCCCCTTGAACAATACGATGATGGTCTAACCACCAAGTCAGAGAGAGTAAAATGCTGGGATTTAAGAATATCAATTGTGATATCCGAGTATAACCCCTGCACCATTGATTCAGCATGCAAAGCTGATATATAAATGAGCAAAGGGGATCGCGTCCGATGCTGCAGTCATGAGACCTAAAACTTCTATGCACATAGCCACTGAAGGGAATGATCAAGACTGAAGATTGACAGGCTGAAACCAATTTCATTTGTCTCTTGTCTGTAAAAGACAGAGTCATGGACACTGAATCTATCTGGAAACCTAAAAAGGTGACCCTTGTCTGAGGAATCAAGAAACTCTTTGGTAAATTGATCCTCCAACCATGTTTTTGAAGAAACAACACTAGTTGATTTGTGTGAGATTCTGCTAAATGAAAAGACTGAGCCAGTACCAAGATATCGTCCAAATAAGGAAACACTGCAATACCCTGCTCTCTGATTACAGATAGAAGGGCACCGAGAACCTTTGAAAAGATTATTGGAGCTGTCGCTATGCCAAATGAAAGAGCGACAAATTGATTATGCTTGTCTAGAAAACAAAATTTATGCTTACCTGATAAATTTATTTCTTTCTTGACACAATGAGTCCACGGATCATCATTAATTACTGTTGGGAATATCACTCCTGCCCAGCAGGAGGCGGCAAAGAGCACCACAGCAGAGCTGTTAAATATCTCCTCTCTTCTCTCCCACCCCAGTCATTCGACCGAAGTAAAGGAGAGAAAGGAAGAAACAAGGTGCAGAGGTGTCTGAAGTTTATAACATACTAACAACCTGTCTAAATAACAGGGCGGGCCGTGGACTCATTGTATCAAGAAATAAATACATTTATCAGGTAAGCATAAATTTTGTTTTCTTTCTTATGACACGATGAGTCCACGGATCATCATTCATTACTGTTGGGCATCTATACCCAAGCTAGAGTACGCAGATGATAAGGGAGGGCCAAGACAGGAAACCTACACGGAAGGCACCACTGCTTGAAAAACCTTTCTCCCAAAATAGGCCTCAGCCGAGGCAAGAGAGTCAAATTTATAGAAGTTTGAAAAAGTCTGAAGAGAGGACCAGGTTGCAGGCTTGCAAATCTGTTCCATAAAAGGCTTCATTTTGAATGCCCACAAAGAAAAAGAAGTAGCCGTAGCTTTCTGTCTTTAACGTTAAACAGAAGACTTACGAAAATCCTAAGTCGTCTGTACAAAGAATCATAATGCACGTACCACATCCTGCAAAGAAGGATTAGGACACAAGGAAAGAACAACAATCTCTTAATTAATGTTCCGTTCCGAAACTACTTTAGGGAGAAACCCTAATTTAGTACGTAAAACCCACCTTATTCAATGAAAAATAAGGTAAGGAGGCTAATACTGTAAAGCCGAGAGCTCTGACACTCGCAGAGCAGAGGAAATAGCAACAAGAAACAATCCAAGATAACAACTTAAAATCTAAGGAAAGCAGCGGCTCAAACTGAGCCCCTTGAAGAACCTTAAGAACTAAATTAAGACTCCAAGGATGAGTAACTGATTTGAACACAGGCCTGATCCAGACCAAGGCCTGACCAAACGAAAGTACGTCTGGGAGTCCACCCGACGTTCATGTAACAAAATAGACAGTTATTCGACCCCTTAGGGAACTTGCCGATAATCCCTTCTCCAAACCTTCTTGGAGAAAAAGACCTAATTCTAGGAATCCGAACTCTACTCGTTTTTAAGAGTAGCCCTTGGAGTCACACCAGAATAAATATTTACGCCATATCTTATGGTTAAAGTTTTCCTAGTCACAGGCTAACGAGCCTAAAACTGGGTCTCAATGACCGATTCCGAAAATCCACGCTTGGATAAAATAAAGCGTTCATTTTCAAGTAGTCAACTTGAGAGAAACTAGATTTGGATGAAAGAAGGGTCCTTGAAGTAGAAGGTCCCTCACCAACGGAAGTCTCCAAGGTGGAAAAAGAGACATGTCCACCAGGACTGCATACCAAATCCTGCGAAGCCACACCGGTGAAATGAGGAACACCGACACCCTCTCCTGCTTAATTCGAGCCAAGATTCAAGGAAAAAAGCAAACGGAGGAAATAGGTATGCAAGACAGAAAATTCAAGGTACCACCAAAGCGACTATAACTACAGCCTGAGGGTTCCTTGACCTCGACCCGTACCTCGGAAGCTTGGCATTCTGTCGAGAAGCCATGAGGTCCAAATGCAACTGACCCCCTTTGAGAATGAGGCTGGAAAAACCCTTCCGGCTGGAGTTCCCACTCCCCCAGGAGAAAGGTCTATCTCTTTAAGAAGACCGCCTCACAGCTGTCCACCTTTGGGATGTGGGTCGCCGACGGACAGCAAATGTGGGTCTCTGTCCACCGAACGATCTTGGCTACCACTGTCATGGCCAAGAAAACTCTGAGATCCTGATGGTTGAAAAACGCCATTGAGGTTATATTGCCTGACTGGAACCTGATGAACCAGGCCAAAGCTAACGGAGGTCAGGCTAGAAAAAGACTGAAGATTGCTCTCAATTCCAGAATGTTTATGGGTAGAACAGACTCCGACCAAGTCCATGTTCCCTGCTCTTAGAGAGCCCCAAACTGTTCCCCAGCCTAAAAGGCTGGTATCTGTTGTCACACTGGGAGATAAGATCCTGAGACAACCACCAAAGTAGAGAATCCCTTCTCTCCTGCTCAGACTGAAACCGCGGAGACAGATCTGCATACTCTCCATTCCACTACCTGAGTAAGCTTAACTGCTGAGGTCTGAGGTGGAACGGGATGATGTCCATTGCCGCTACCATCAGCCCATTACCTCCATGCGCTGAGCCACTGATGACCGAGGAAAAGACTGAAGTGCTAGGCAAGAACCGAAAATCCTTGATTTCCTGACTATTGTCAGACTTCATTGATGAGGATACTAATATAGTCTCCAAGAAAACTACCTTTGTAGTTGGAACTAAGGGACTGTTTTCCAAATTCACCTTCCATCTGTGAGATCGCCGGAAAAATAACCACATTTTTGTGCGTGATCTTGCTTGTTGAAAGGAAGGCGCCTGAACCAGATGTCGTCCAGCAAAGGTTCCACTGCAATGCCCTGCAATCGGAGCACCACCAGCAGGAATCCCAAAACCATTAAGAAAATTCTTGGAGCTGTGAAAGGCCAACGAAAGAGCCACGAATTGGAAGAGTTTTTCTCTAGAAAAGCAAACCTTAGAAACTTGTGATAATCCCTGTGAATAGGAAAATGCAGGTATGCGTCCTTTAAATCCACTGATGTCATAAATTGACCCTCGGACGGTACTCTGAGGAATTTGTTTAGACTCTTGAGAACTAAAATTGGCCAGAAGGTTCCCTCTTTTTTGGGAACGACGAACAGATTGGAATAAAACCCCAAACCCTGTTCCTGTATGGGAACAGGAACTATCACTCCCAGGTCGGAGAGGTCCCGTACACAGTGTAAGAACGCCTCTCTTTTTGTCTGGTCTACAGATAATCTAGAAAGCAGAAACCTGCCTCTGGGAGGAAAACTTTCGTAGTTTGTATTCCTGGGACAATATGTCCACTGCCCAGGGATCCTGAACATCTCAAACGCAAGCCTGAGCGAAGAAGAAAAGCCTGCCCCCTACAAGATCTGGTCCTGGTTCGGGGGCAGGCCCTTCATTTCGTCTTTGATTCAACAGTAGGCTTCTTGGATTGCATTCCCCTATTCCAAGACTGATTGGGTCTCCAGGAAGGCTTAGCCTACTCCTGCTTGGAAGAGAGAACTAATTTTCTTTGACCTTTCGAAAGGAACAAAAATTACTCCGACGTCTCTTATCCTGTAGATGAGACATCCGCAGACCAAGATTTTATAACGGGCTGCGAGCCAATATGGCAAAGGCTGAAATCTTAGCTCCCAGCTTAATAATCTGAAGAGAAGCATCTGTAATAAAGGAGTTGACTAACTTAAGGGCCTGTATCCTATTCTGGATTTCTTCAAGAGGGGTGTCTGTCCGAATAGAATTGGACAATGCATCCAACCAGTACGCCGACGTACTAGTGACAGTAGCAAAACAAACTGCAGGTTGTCATTGTAACCCTCTAACGTCTTATCCATAGGATCCTTAAAGTAACAACTATCCTCCATGGGAATAGTATCTCTCTTCTAGCGTGGAAATTGGCCCTTCCACCTTGGGTACAAACTACCAAGACTTCTTGATAGAGTCTGCTATATGAAACTTTTTTTTTTTTAATAGGAGATGGAGAAAAGGGGATACCCAGTTTCTCCCATTCCTTCGCAATCATCTCTGTAGCCCTATCTGGTACAGGAAATACTTCTACCATGGAGGGCACGTCAAAATCTTTGTATAGTTTACTGGAATTATTAGGATTGACTATGCCAGTAGTGTCGGAGTAGTCCCGGGTAGCTAAAACCTCCTTAAGTAACAAACGGAGGTGTTCAAGCTTAAACCTGAAAGAAACAACTTCAGTATCAGATAAAGGTATTACACAGACTGAGTCTGAGATTCCCCCCTCATATACTACCGAAGTATCTTCCTCCTCAGGCTTCAGGGAAGAAACATTCGGAATAGCTACTACTGTATCAGCAACGTTATTCACTGATTAAATACATTTCCTCGAGCGCTTTCCCTGCAGCATGGGAAAAGCAGACAATGCATCAGATACCACCGATGACATTAGAGAAGCAATGTCTTGCAAAGTAACTCCAGGTGGAGTTTGAGAGGAAGCGCAGGGGACTGCATGTGTGAGCTTAAAAATTTTGGACACTTGAGGAAAAATTTGCGGGATATATTAAGTTGTCAGTAGACTCCTGAACAGCATCCGCCTTAGAAGGAGTTGGCTCAGAAAAAAAAAAATCTATCCCTATATTTAAAGTTCTCTCACAACATAAGGAACAGAAAAGGGATTGGTGGTTCCAAATTTGAATAAAAAAAACATAAGGTGACACTTTGCAGGGCCTCTTGGTCCATTGTGACTCACATATGGATGATTAATCAAATAAAAGTCTTATTTTTTTTAATAAAAATGAACACAGAAAAAACGTTACTGTCTCTTTAAATTTTAAAACATAACCTCTTTATTTATGTGTGCAGAAATGGCTAAATAGATACACAAATACTGCAGAACCCCTCTACACCTCAGCTTAACTTTGCTGAGGTGCCTGCCAGCCCTTCTGACACTAATTACAATCTCAGTAAAAAATCCGGAACTCAGCTGTAGCGCTGTCCGGGCCTATTTGTAAACACTTTGATTTAAAAACCTCCGTTCCTTCCGATAACCGAAGTGCTAGAAAAGTGGTGCACAACCCAAATTGGTGTCACACATAGCTCCGCCCATCGTGGGCGTTTCAATAGCAATCTCCCGGTCGCCATTGTTATTTAACTGAAGTTAAACCACTGGCGGTATAATTAACAGTCTGACCAGCTTCAGCTTTCTAGGCAGCTGCTTAACCCATGTGCTATATGTTATATGTTATCAGTGAAACCACCTCACACTGAGGCCACAGTGAGCAGTTAAAAACCACCTCATCTAGAGTCTATCTCCTCAGCCCCAGTGCCTGCCTAAAAAAGTGCTGTCGATAAATCCCCTCCTTTTATCTGTAGGCGGCTCTATGTCCCAGGAAAATAAAGTGCTCCGCTTCCTCTTAGATCTTTTATTTTTTCCAGACCCAGAATAAAAAGTCAGCACTTACCTTGTAATTCTGCCAGACAGCAAGGCAGCTCACTAGGTTTGAGAGGTCCTCTCCCTCACATAGTCCTGTGGAAAAAAGATAAAGCCTGAGTAATCTTGCTTAGGCTATCAGGATTAGGGCAGCATAAATATATGGGAGGCGCAGTGAGAATTATGTCCCACAAGCTATCATTGCTCTAAAGCCACCACTGCTTTACTGAAGAGACTGATATGGACTACGGCTACACCCCAGAACAAAGTAGCACAATATTGTACTACTTACAAAATAATAAACTCTTGATTGAAGAATCTTTAACACCTACTTTACCACTTCCTTGCTCTAACGTAGGCAAAGAGAATGACTGGGGTGGGAGGGAAGGGAGGAGATATTTAACAGCTCTGCTGCGGTGCTCTTTGCCGCCTCTTGCTGGGCAGGAGTGATATTCCCAACAGTAATTAATGATGATGCGTGGACTCATCGTGTCATAAGAAAGAAAAGAGAATATCAGAAACCGATAGTGATCTGGATGAATTGGAATGTGAAGATTATAGTCCTGTAAGTCTATTGTGGACATTTAATGACCTTCCTGAACAAAAGGCAGAATAGTCCTTATAGTCACCATCTTGAAAGTTGGGACCCTTGCAAAACGATTCAAAAACTTCAGATCTAGAACTGGTCTGAATGAATTTTCTTTCTTAGGGACAATGAATAGATTTGAATAAAAACCCAGACCCTGTTACTGAAGCGGAACTGGTATAATCACCCCTGAAAGCTCCAGATCTGAAACACACTTCAGAAAAGCCTGAACTGAATGTGAGAGAAAGAATCTTCTCACAGGAGGTCTTATTCTGAAACCTATTCGATACCCTTGAGAGACAATGTTCTGAATCCACTGATTCTGAATAGAATCTGCCCAAATGATTTGAAATAATTTCAATCTGCCCCCCACTAGTTGAACTGGATTGAGATCCGCACCTTCATGTAGTCTTGGGGGCTGGCTTTGGTTTCTTATAAGGCTTGGATTTATTCCAACTTGAAGATGGCTTCCAATTGGAACCAGAGTCCTTAGGGGAAGGAGTGGTTTTCTGTTCTCTATTCTGACGAAAGGAACAAAAACGATTAGAAGCTTTAGATTTAACCTTAGATTTTTAATCTTGGGGCAAAAAACTCCCTTCCCCCCAGTGACAGTGGAAATAATAGAATCCAACTGAGAACCGAATAAATTATAACCCTGGAAAGATAGAGATAGTAACCTAGATTTTGATACAATGTCAGCATTCCATGATTTAAGCCATAAAGCTCTTCTAGCTAAAATAGCTAAAAACAAAGATATAACATCAATCTTGATATCATCAAAAATAGCATCACAGATAAAATGATTAGTATGTTGAAGCAAATGAACAATGCAAGACAAATCAGGATCTGCTTCCTGTCGCGCTAAGCTATCCAACCAAAAAGTTGATGCAGCCACAACATCAGCCATAGAAATGGCAGGCCTGAGAATATAACGAGAATGTAAATAAGCTTTCCTCAGATAAGATTCAATCTTCCTATCTAAAGGATCCTTAAAATAAGTACTATCTTCCATAGGAATAGTAGTACATCTGGCAAGAGTAGAAATAGCTCCATCAACCTTAGGGACTTTTCCCCCAAAACTCCAAATTAGCCACTGGTAAAGGATATAACTTCTTAAACCTAGAAGAAGAATTAAAAGAAGCACCAGGTTTAGACCATTCCTTAGCAATCACATTAGAAACCACATCTGGGACATTAAAAACCTCAGGAGTAAGCCTTCTGTATTGCATCAGCAATATAATTTTTCATATTAACAGGGATATCATGTACATTGGATGCTGAGGGGACGCTGTACTAGGACTAATAGAAACATTATAGGCATGCAAAAGCTTACCATGACAACTGTTACATAATATAGCCGGAGATATAATCTCAGCTTGCTTACAACAGATACACTTTTAGCTTTGGTAGAACTGTGTTCAGGCAGCATGGTTCCTACAGTAGATTCTGAGAGAGGATCAGACTGAGACATCTTGCAAAAAAATTTTTTATTTAAGAACTTACCTGATAAATTCATTTCTTTCATATTGGCAAGAGTCCATGAGCTAGTGACATATGGGATATACAATCCTACCAGGAGGGGCAAAGTTTCCCAAACCTCAAAATGCCTATAAATACACCCCTCACCAAACCCACAATTCAGTTTAACGAATAGCCAAGCAGTGGGGTGATAAAGAAAGGAGTAGAAAGCATCAACAAAGGAAATTTGGAAATAATTGTGCTTTATACAAAAAAATCATAACCCCCATAAAAATGGTGGGCCTCATGGACTCTTGCCAATATGAAAGAAATTAACTTATCAGGTAAGTTCTTACATAAATTATGTTTTCTTTCATGTAATTGGCAAGAGTCCATGAGCTAGTGACATATGGGATATCAATACCCAAGATGTGGATCTTCCACTCAAGAGTAACTAGAGAGGGAGGGAATAAAAATAAAAACAGCCATATTCCACTGAAAAAATTAATCCACAACCCAAAAAATAAGTTTATTTTCATTTTGAAAGAAAAAAACTTAAATCAAAAGCAGAAGAATCAAACTGAAACAGCTGCCTGAAGAACTTTTCTACCAAAATATGCTTCAGAAGAAGCAAATACATCAAAACGGTAGAATTTAGTAAATGTATGCAAAGAGGACCAAGTTGCCGCTTTGCAAATCTGATCAACTGAAGCTTCATTCTTAAAAGCCCATTACGAGGAGACTGATCTAGTAGAATGAGCTGTAATTCTCTGAGGCGGGGTCTGACCCGACTTCAAATAAGCTTGATGAATCAAAAGTTTCAACCAAGAAGCCAAGGAAATAGCAGAAGCCTTCTGACCTTTCCTAGGACCAGAAAATAAAACAAATAGACTGGAAATCTTCCTGAAATTTTTAGTAGCTTCCACATAATATTTCAAAGCTCTTACCACATCCAAAGAATGTAAGGATCTCTCCAAAGAATTATTAGGATTAGGACATAAGGAAGGAACAACAATTTCTCTACTAATGTTGTTAGAATTCACAATGTTAGGTAAAAATTGAAAAGAAGTCCGCAAAACTGCCTTATCCTGATGAAAAATCAGAAAAGGATACTCACAAGAAAGAGCAGATAGCTCAGAAACTCTTCTAGCAGAAGAGATAGCCAAAAGGAACAACACTTTCCAAGAAAGTAGTTTAATGTCCAAAGAATGCATAGGTTCAAATGGAGGAGCCTGTAAAGCCTTCAGAACCAAATTAAGACTCCAAGGAGGAGAAATTGACTTAATGACAGGCTTAATACGAATTAAAGACTGTACAAAACAGTGAATATCAGGAAGTATAGCAATCTTTCTGTGAAATAAAACAGAAAGAGCAGAGATTTGTCCTTTCAAGGAACTTGCAGACAAACCTTTATGCAAACCATCCTGAAGAAACTGTAAAATTCTAGGAATTCTAAAAGAATGCCAGGAGAATTTATGAGAAGAACACCATGAAATGTAAGTCTTCCAAACACTATAATAAATCTTTCTAAAAACAGATTTACGAGCTTGCAACATAGTATTAATCACTGAGTCAGAGAAACCTCTATGACTTAGAACTAAGCGTTCAATTTCCACACCTTCAAATTTAATGATTTGAGATCCTGATGGAAAAATGGACCTTGAGATAGTAGGTTCGGCCGTAACGGAAGTGGCCAAGGCGGGCAACTGGACATCCGAACCAGATCCGCATACCAAAACCTGTGTGGCCATGCTGAAGCCACCAGCAACACAAAAGACTGTTCCATGATGATTTTGGAGATCACTCTTGTAAGAAGAACTAAAGGCGGGAAGATATAAGCAGGATGATAACAACAAGGAAGTGTCAACGCATCCACTGCTTCCGCCTGAACATCCCTGAACCTGGATAGATATCTGGGAAGTTTCTTGTTTAGATGAGAGGCCATGAGATCTATCTCTAGAAGACCCCACATCTGAACAATCTGAGAAAACACATCTGGATGGAGAGACCACTCCCCTGGATGTAAAGTCTGGTGGCTGAGATAATCCGCCTCCCAATTGTCTACACCTGGGATATGCACTGCAGAGATTAGACAGGAGCTGGATTCCGCCCAAGCAAGTATCCGAGATACTTCTTTCATAGCTTGGGGACTGTGAGTCCCACCCTGATGATTGACATAAGCCACAGTTGTGATATTGACGGTCTGAAAACAAATGAACGGTTCTCTCTTTAGCAGAGGCCAGAACTGAAGAGCCCTGAGAATTGCACGGAGTTCTAAAATATTTATTGGTAATCTCGCCTCTTGAGATTTCCAAACCCCTTGTGCTATCAGTGATCTATCCACCATGTCAGAGAGTGTCGTACATTGGGATTCAAGGATATTAATTGTGATATCTTTGTATAATCCCTGCACCATTGATTCAGCATACAAAGCTGTAGAGGTCTCATGTGAAAACGAGCAAAGGGGATCACGTCCGATGCTGCAGTCATGAGACCTAAAACTTCCATGCACATAGCCACTGAAGGGAATGACTGAGACTGAAGGTGCCGGCATGCTGCGACCAATTTTAAATGTCTCTTGTCTGTTAGAGACAGAGTCATGGACACTGAATCTATCTGGAAGCCTAAAAAGGTGACCCTTGTCTAAGGAATCAAGAAACCTTTTGGTAAATTTATCCTCCAACCATGTTTCCGAAGAAACAACACTAGTTGACTCGTGTGAGATTCTGCAGTACGTAAAGACTGAGCTAGTACCAAGATATCGTCCAAATAAGGAAACACCGCAATACCCTGTTCTCTGATTACAGATAGTAGGGCACCCAGAACCTTTGAAAAGATTATTGGAGCTGTTGCTAGGCCAAATGGAAGAGCAACAAATTGGTAATGCCTGTCTAGAAAAGAGAATCTCAGAAACTGATAGTGTTCTGGATGAATCGGAATATGAAGGTATGCATCCTGCAAGTCTATTGTGGACATATAATGTCCTCGCTGAACAAAAGGCAGAATAGTCCTTATAGTCACCATCTTGAAAGTTGGTACTCTTACATAACATTTCAACATTTTTAGATCCAGAACTGGTCTGAATAAATTTTCTTTCTTTGGGACAATGAATAGGTTTGAATAAAACCCCAAACCTTGTTCCTGAGGAGGAACTGGCATGATTACCCCTGAAGACTCCAGGTCTGAAACACACTTCACAAAAGCCTGAGCTTTTACTGGATTTACAGGGATGCGTGAGAGAAAAAATCTTCTCACAGGAGGTCTTACTCTGAATCCTATTCGATACCCTTGAGAGATAATGCTCTGAATCCAATGATTTTGGACAGATTTTATCCGAAAATCCTTGAAAAACCTTAATCTGCCCCCTGCCAGCTGAACTGGAATGAGGGCCGCACCTTCATGCGGACTTAGGGGCTGACTTTGGTTTCCTAAATGGCTTGGATTTATTCCAATTTGAGGAAGGCTTCCAATTGGAAGCAGATTCCTTGGGGGGAGGATTGAGTTTTTGTTCCTTATTCTGACGAAAGGAACAAAAACGGTTAGAAGCCCTAGACTTACCCTTAGGTTTTTTATCCTGAGGCAAAAATACTCCTTTTCCCCCAGTGATAGTTGAAATAATAGAATCCAAATGAGAACCAAATAAATTATTACCTTGGAAAGAAAGAAATAGTAATCTAGATTTAGATGTCATATCAGCATTCCAAGACTTAAGCCATAAAGCTCTTCTAGCTAATATAGCTAAAGACATGGATCTAACATCAATTTTGATAATATCAAAAATGGCATCACAAATAAAATGATTAGCATGTTGCAGTAAGCGAATAACACTAGATATGTCAGAATCCAATTCATGTTGCGCTATATTTTCCAACCAGAAAGTTGATGCAGCCCCAACATCAGCCAAAGAAATAGCAGGTCTGAGAAGATGACCTGAATATAAATAGGCCTTCCTTAGATAAGATTCAAGCTTCCTATCTAAAGGATCCTTAAAGGAAGTGCTATCTTCCATAGGAATAGTGGTACGTTTAGCAAGAGTAGAAATAGCCCCATCAACTTTGGGGATTTTTTCCCAAAACTCTATAGATTTTGCTGGTAAAGGATACAATTTTTTAAACCTTTAAGAAGGAATAAAAGAAGTATCTGGCTTATTCCATTACCTAGAAATCATATCAGAAATAGCCTCAGGAATGGGAAAAACCCCTGGAGAAACCACAGGAGGTTTAAAAAAAGCATTTAAACGTTTATTAGACTGAACGTCAATAGGACTGGCTACCTCAATATCCAAAGTAATTAACACTTCTTTTAATAAAGAACACATATACTCTATTTTAAATAAATAAGTAGATTTGTCAGTGTCAATGTCTGAGGAAGGATGTTCTGAATCAGAAAGATCCTCATCAGAAGAGGATAAATTATTATGTTGTTGGTCATTTGAAATTTCATCAGCTAAATGAGAAGTTTTAAAAGACCTTTTTCGTTTATTAGAAGGTGGAAATGCAGACAAAGCCTTCATAATACAATCAGAAACAAATTCTTTAAAATTTACAGGTATATCATGCACATTAGAAGTTGAAGGAACTGCAACTGGCAATGTACTATTACTGATGGAAACACTATCTGCATGTAAAAGTTTATCATGACAACTATTACAAATGACATTCGGTGGAATAATTTCTACAATTTTACAAAAAATGCACTTAGCTTTGGTAGAACCGATGTCAGGCAGCAATGTTCCAGCAGAAACTTCTGAGGCAGGATCAGATTGAGACATCTTGCAAAATGTAAGAGAAAAAACAACATATAAAACAAAATTATCTATTTCCTTAACCCCTTAATGAACACAATATGCCCTGTATGTCACTGGTCATTCAGGGTTTTTTCAGGACATAATAGCACAAGTCTAGAAAAAAGATGCTATTAATACTCTCCCTCCAGCAGGCTTTGTGGAATAGAGCAGTCTCAACGCTGGTGGCAAGACCGCGCTATAAAACAATCAAGTCCCAAAAAAAGGCCAGTGACATACAGGGTATGTCGCTGGTCCTTAAGGGGTTAAATGACAGTTTCAGGAATGGAAAAAAATGCAATAGCATAGGCTTCTGATAGCAAAAAGCAAGAGGCAAACATACAAGGGGTATTGAAATAATGAAAAGTTTGGCGCCAAGTATGACGCACAACGTAACGTAAACTCCATTTTTGGCACCAAAAATAACCGGAAATGACACACTTGCGTCACTAATGACGCCGCCGTGTGAAAGGTCTTGGTGTCACGTATGACGCCGGAAATGATGAAGTAGTGTCATAAACGTATTTTTTCACGCCAAAAATTTCTCGCGCTAAGAATGACGCAATAAAGTTTAGCATTTGACGCACCCGCGGGCCTAATACCCGCAATTGCAAAAAGTAGTCAATTGAAAAAAGACTAAACCCCAGGTAAGAAAAAAAATTCTTAAAAATGTTTACATTCCCCAAATATGAATCTGATAGTCTGCAGAAGAAAATATATGAACCTGACTCATGGCAAATATAAGTACAATTAGATATATTTAGAACTTTATATAAATGCATAAAGTGCCAAACCATAGCTGAGAGTGTCTTAAGTAATGAAAACATACTTACCAAAAGACACCCATACACATATAGCAGATAGACAAACCAGTACTAAAACAGTTATTAGTAGAGGTAATGGTAAATTGAGAGTATATCGTCGATCTGAAAAGGGAGGTAGGAGATGAATCTCTACGACCGATAACAGAGATCTTATGAAATAGACCCCCGTTAGGGAAATCATCGTATTCAATAAGTGATACTCCCTTCACGTCCCTCTGACATTCGCTGTACTCTGAGAGGAATCGGTCTGAGAGGAATCGGGCTTCAACAATGCTGAGAAGCGCATATCAACGTAGAAATCTTAGCACAAACTTACTTCACCACCTCCATAGGAGGCAAAGTTTGTAAAACTGAATTGTGGGTGTGGTGAGGGGTGTATTTATAGGCATTTTGAGGTTTGGGAAACTTTGCCCCTCCTGGTAGGATTGTATATCCCATATGTCACTAGCTCATGGACTCTTGCCAATTACATGAAAGAAATAATAACATTTGAACAAAAAAATCTAATTTCCTCATATAGCAGTTTCAGGAATGGGAAAAAAATGCACATGCTAAATAGGCCGAAAAGCAAACAGCATAGCCCTCTAAAATATAAAGAGAGCAAGAAGCATAAAGGAAAGGGGGTTAAAATAACCAAAAAATATTTGGCGCCAAGTATGACGCACGACACAAAGGGAAGTGAAAATTTTTTGCCGCCAACCAACATCCGGAAATGACGCAACTCGCGTCATAACAATTGTGACTTTGCGTCAAACAACCTAACGTCAATAAAGACGCAGGAAATGACGAAACGTGCGACACTATACAAAAATGACGCAATAAATAACAGCATTTTGCTCCCTCGCGAGCCTAGATTTGCCCACGAAATTTAAGGAAAAACAAGTCAAATTGGAAAAAAAGACTAAACCCAAGGTAAGAAAATATTAAAAAATAACTTCCTAAAACATGATTTCTATACTGAGACTGTTAGACTGCAAAGGGAAATACACATAGACCTGACTCATGACAAATATAAGTAAATACATATATTTAAAACTTTATATTAATACATAAAGTACCAAACATAGCCGAGAGTGTCTTGAAAAAATTATACATACTTACCGAAAGACACCCATCCACATATAGCAGACAGCCAAACCAGTACTGAAAACTATCAGCAGAGGTAATGGTATAAGAGTATATCGTCAATCTGAAAAGGGAGGTAGGAGATGAACCCCTACGACCGATAACAGAGAACCCTTGAAAAGATTTCCCATGAGTGAAACCATAAAAATCAACAGGCGATACTCTCTTCACATCCCTCTGACAAACACTGTACTCTGAGAGGAATTGGGCTTCAAAATGCTTAGAAGCGCCTATCATAGAAGAAATCAAACACAAATCTACTTCACCACCTCCACAGGAGGCAAAGTTTGTAAAACTAAGGTGTGAGTGTGGTGGGAGGTGTATTTATAGGCATTTTGAGGTTTGGGAAACTTTGCCCCTCCTGGAAGGAATGTATATCCCATACGTCACTAGCTCATGGACTCTTGCCATTTACATGAAAGAAAGGTTATTTAAAATCAGAGATTTAGTTTTAGTACATTCTGCATAGATACAAGTTATTTTTAGGGTGTAAAATACTAAGGACTTGTATGGGTAAAATAAAATTATGTTAATTTGCTGTACAACCGTAAAACAACGGTCATAGCAAATCAGATAAGTGAGATTAAACACTACAGTTAGGCAACTAACTGTCCATACTTAGGTACTGGGGATTGCTATGTAGTTAGCTGAGTATAAACACTCATGTAAACACACAGTGCATATGGGCAGAGCACACTACAATGCGCTAATTTCTGATCCCTCGGAATATGCACATAGTGTGGTGTTTAGACAAGAGTGTCCATCCTTGGGTTCCAAGAAAGTAGCAGCACCACTTCTTTAATTCGTAAGAAAGATATTTATTGGAACATCACCTTAAAAAAACATAGCACTAAAATATTTAGGAGTGCAAATTTCACCAAAAACTGAAGATATAAACTCCCTAAAACTTTAAAACCTTAAAGAACGATATCAGATCAATGTTACAATCCTGGGCAACTAAGCCCCTATCTTGGTATGGAAGAATAAATGCAATTAAAATGATAATACTCCCCAAGATGTTGTATCTTTTTCAAACATTGCCTATTCCTATTCCAGATACACTAATCTTCCAACTTCAAAAATTGCTAAACTCCTTTATATGGTCCTATAAAAGACCCTGTATAGCTACAAGCACCTTATACTGTCCCGAAAACTTAGGAGGCATAGGAGCACCGAATTTGGCTGCTTTTTTAACTAGAATAGTTGATTGGTGCAAACACAGCAGCACGAAAGAGTGGGTTATGCTTGAGCGCACTCTTTCTAACGACTCCCATCTGGGAGGCCACTGCTGGCTTCCTGCAGATATCAGACGTCTGCCCCTCAATGCTCCCATAACTGTGAAGGAAACATTCAAACAGTGGGATAAACACATCAAAAGATCTCCCCACTTTTCTAGCACATACTCTCCGTTAACACCACTAGTAGGAAATACCCTGTTCCCACTTCACTCTCTTTTACATATAACAGACAATCCCACCATGATAGAAATGTTCCCGATACACACACTACATCACAATGGCAAACCAAAACCACACAATGAAATAGTTACCTTACTCGGACCCCGATTCAATAGTTGGTTTACGTACTTGCAATTAACGCATTAACTGCAGACGGCATGCCTATAAAAAATCTCTAACCCGCCCTTTGACAACCTTTGAAAACGTGTATACACACTTTTTACAATCGCTTATACATCAACAGATCCTTTCATCCTACGCTTCTACTCTACCATCTTATGTTAAAAAGTGGGAAATTGAAATAGGTGACTCCTGCACCAACAAAGAATGGCTGCATATCTTTGCCAGCATGAGCAAGTCCTCATTTTCTATCTCAACGCTAGAGATGAACCTGAAGCTTCTAAGCAGATGGTACTACACACCACACCACTTACACCAGTTATTTCCTGGCACACCTGCCGAGTGCTGGAGAGGCTGTTCAGATTTAGGTACCCCCACTCATATATGGTGGTCCTGCCCCATAGCTGAAAATTTCTGGAAACTAATCACCATTGAAATCACACGTGTTCTAGATATTCCTCTCCCCTTCACAATATGGACCTTCCTCTTTAACTCTCTCCCAAAAATCAAATGCAAACTTAGATCCACACTACTAACAATTATGATCAATACTGCCAAGAGACTAATTCCCTTAAATTTGAAGAAAAATATCTCTGTTTGGAGCAACCTGGTATCTCACACACTTAATTTAGAAAAATACCACTACACTCATACAAAACGCACAGAGGATTATTATTCAATATGCTTCATATGGGAAGAGTACCTACAAGCCAGATTACGCACTAACTGAACCTTTGTTTCAGTAATTTAGAGCACCCATTTACCTATATCATGATATTTCCCTGTCGTAACACCCCACGGAATAGATTGTCTCGCATTAGTATACACCTATTATTCACCCCTATATACACTCTGGTACACATATGTGCATAAAAAGAAATCAACTGTACTTATTTGAAGCAAACCTGTGACTGATGCACGTTTAGTTATTTTTCTGCAAGATGCTACATGTAGTTATACTAAAATTCACTTGTTTTTTGTTTATAGTTGATTGTAAACCAGTTACTGATGTTGACCTAATTTAAAGAGAGCTGCCAGAAATAGACATTTTGCACTGAGTGGGACCCTGTCTCGCTTGTACAAGACATATTGAGTCTTTGCAACGCTCCACTAGTTGCCAATGTGATATAAAAATGTTATATTTGTTAAATCCCAGGTGCTCATTTCTGTATATGCAAATTGTATATTGACCAGCTAACTGTTCACTAAATGTTTCACTAAAGCTCTTTTGAGAAAAAAAACAAAACAAAACATAGCACATCATGTTAACATGATTAAGATCGAATAGATTGAAACGTTGCGCTATGTTTTATAAGGTGATGTTACAATAAATATCTTTCTGGAAAATTAAAGAAGTGGTGCTTGGAAAACATTAATTTTGATATAGGGGAGTGCAAAACCCTATAGCGTGCACCAAGTGCATCTAAATATGTGCATACTTGGGTACCAGTATAGTATAAGGTAAGTCTAACATTTGTTATTGTTGTTTTACAGCAGTGCTTTTAAAACCTTCCCGACAATAGGACATTCCATGCCATCCTAACTGTGCTGGGCTTTAGCGCCGTTAGGCAGTGACGTGCAGTGACGTCAGAGACTAGTGAGGCAGTGGCTAGGATATGCCTTCATTCTTTAGATATCCTTTGTTGAAGAAATAGCAATGCACATGGGTGAGCCAATCACATGAGGTATCTATGTGCAGCCACCAATCAGCAGCTACTGAGCATATTTAGATATGATTTTCAACAAAGGACATCAAAAGAATGAAGACAATTAGATATTAGATGTAAATTGGAAAGTTATTTAAATTTGCATATGGGTTTCATATGGGTTTCATGTCCCTTTAAATGGTGTCTTGGAAAACTGTTCAACTTAGTAAACATCTTATTTTATTCTAAAAGGATTGTAACAGAAACTCTTGCCAGATAACACAATGCTTGCTCTGATTATGAGATCTAGAAATCCATGCCCATTAAAATATGTTTAAAACATACTTTTTACTTTAATGCTGCAAATTATGCTTATAGATTCTTTCATTACATAAGGGATGAGAGAGTCAGAGGGGGAGGAAGAGAGACAGAGAGAGAAAGAGACCATGGGGAGAACAACACATAAGGAGAGAGATGGATAGAGAGACACACACACACACACACACACACACACAAGGGGGGGGGGAGAGGGACCACTGCATTTTAAAGTAATAAAACAGCACAGCTACAGAGAGTTCAGAAAGTAAGACTATACATTAGTACAGAGGCAAGCTGCTAAGTTAGTGGGTGTAAAGTTTGAGTAAACAAAATACAAAAACGACCCTGCTGTAAAAGAGTAAAAAAATAAATAAACCACATTCATTGAATTATCATTTTCACTAACAGAATCCCTTTTTAGTAAAATCTTACTTCAATAAGATGTGGCTGAAACACTGCTCTCTCTGCCTCTCTCTTCCTGCTCTGTAAGGATTCAGGAAGTGACAGTGGCACATTCCACTGCACTTAGAAGGGAAGAACAGAACTCTCTTTTTCACTTTAGCAAAGCTAGCAGGTTCACAGGACAGCAACAAAATATATGAAAGTTGTTTTTTTTCCGTTTTTTGTTTTATTTTATATGATTTAACATCCAGCCCCAACCCTATGTTCCACTTACTAATGCCTCTCGCTGGATTGGTTCAGCCCAAATAGGACTGCCTCAAATAAGCAGTTAATGGGCCATGCAATGATCTTAACCACTTGCATCCAGTAGGTGGCGCAGAATGTTGTGTAATGGTGGGCAGACCTGCTTGTGCCTCTTCATTGCACAACATATAGCTGTGAGAGAAAAAAATGCTGGGGAAAAAAAATACAATTTTTTTTTTAAAGCCAATAAAAAAAAATATATTTTTGCCCATATGAGAGGTGAAGCACTGCCTCACCTGCCTCTAGTGACTGCACATCACTGCCGTTAGGACGGCATGGGCTGTACTGAAGCCAACAGCGCTTCCTGAATAGGATCGCGGCCTGGGGGGCGTGTCTAGCATCATAGGGACTCCCCCTGACCCGATCCCATCATTGAAATCTCACAATCGCATGCATGATCGCGTGATTTCAATTTGTTTACATTGGAATGTTGTTCTGATGTAGACAAATTAGACCAGTCATGAAAGGGTTAATGTGCCATGTAGTTAAACACTAAACCTAGCATTTAGGAGTGTCATTTGTAGGGTAACACAGCTTGGCATTTCACAAATGTTGTGCATTCATAAAAGAATAGACCAAAGTGAATTCTATTCAGGGCCACATTCCCATTTCTTTTGGCTGTACCAGATGTAATTCCCTTTATTTATACATGGTGCTCGGGTCATCATCATCTAATTTTTATGCTGCATTTTAACCTTCTGGATGAAAAAAGCAGGGTGAAAGCATTGCACAAAAACATGTGCAGCCCACTTTATCAGCCCAGTGGTTAAATGATGTATTGGAAGTTAAAGGGACATTTATCGAGCATATGAAGCCCCAGCATTTCCAAGTGTTTTGTGTAAAATAATGTTGAGGAAAATCTGTGTAAATTGAGACAAACTAATACTGCAGTATTGTTTTTGGTAAATCCAGGCTGAAATCTGTCCATGCTTTACTGGTGGAGAGGGACACACCTCTGCAATTATAACAAGAAATCCTTGACTTATGCAGGACAGAAACGCCAGTTTTATTTTTTAATAAAAAAGAAAAGAAAATGAAATCTGTAAAATACCCGTTTTATATGAAGCAGAAAAAGATTACCACAACGTCCCTTTAAAGGGATATAAAAATGATGAAGTTAATAAAATACATTTTAAGTGGAAATCTGTAACTTATTAAAATCACTGCAAACTTTCAATGCACATTACTTGTAGTATTAGTATTATTATGCATTTCAGCTTTAAAAACATGGGTTGTAAGTTGCTCCAACTCAAACTTCTATATCCCTTAACACTTCATATTTAGAATTCCAGCTTGCTCTATAAAAACTACAGGTTTATCCATATCTTGATGCCATCATTATGTCTGCCATATCTGACAAAGTTGTTATGGATATTCTTTATGACTTTCTATTAAAAAATAGTGCATAAATAATAATGCCCATACAATAGCTAATCCACTTGACTTGACCAAAACATAAAAAAAGACATGAGGTTGAATATAATTTCAAAAACTTAAAGTGCACAGTGTATTTTGTTTAAATAGAAAAGAATAATAAAGATCCAAACTATACAAATGTCTGTGGTTCCAAAAGTTCAAATTATTGTTGGCACAAGTGCCAGATTAAACATCTACAAATGTGGTAGATATATAGCTGCACTATTACCGGAATAGCAAAATACAAAAAACATGTTATCGAAAAAAGCAGATTAATTTGTTGCCTAAATTCCACAAATTAATAATAATAATAATTATAAAAAAAGATGAACAAATGTAAAATGTAGCAAATAACATTGTTTTGTTTTTTTGGCATTACTGTTCATTTACAAAGTGTAAACAAAATCTGTGCCAAGTTACTATGCAGTACTCCACATATGTATTGTGTTTGCCCTTAATTATCACTGGAGACTACACAGATAATAATCTTCATGGACTCATAAATTTGCACTGAATACATGTTATCAGCAAGCAGCCTCATCTTCCTTTCATCTTGTTTCTATTTAGTGCCTGACAGCATGTACGGTACAAAGTTCATATAAATACATCCAGTGACACCATGACTAAGATCTCTGTTTCCATCAGCAAATCTGTGCTCAGTTAGGGGACCCTGCACGCTAGCCGTCAGTTCGAGCTAATGCTAAATAGCTACAGATGGCTTTTCACAGCTATAAAAAGCATTAATGAAAACATAAATAATGCCTGCACTGCCCCCTAGCCTGAGAGTCAAGGCTGTGCAGCGGCCCGGCCTTTGCTAAGGCTCTGTGTGAATGAATTAGCTGATCAAAACCAGCTCTCTCTGGTTCTCTGAAGTTTGTTTACTGAACAGTGTGTGCTGAGGCACATACTGGAGGAGGGGGAGTGAACATGACAAGGGAGAAGGGGGAGAAAGGAGAAGAAATCACATGATACTTTGGCTGGAGCACACAACATTCCTGACAGGCTGAATGTAACCCTAGCACATAACAAATAGGAAATGGAAAAGCCTGTAAATCAGGAAACCGCTGACTTACCGTAAAAAAAGGGAAAAAAAACATTTAATCATTACGATGTTCACTTAAATAAGTTAACATTGAGTTGTGACTTTCGCTTTTCTTTGCCAGAAACAAAATGATAAATATTCCCAGATCCTATTCTTCATTATACGTTTGACACTAGCACCCCATACCCCTACATTTTTGTGTGGTTCAGACTTTTTGGATATGCTGACTCACGCTGGATGTACAGCTTTTGTGTGATTTTCTTTTTTACTTTGTGATTGACACCTTGAAGATTCTTTTCTTTTTTTATTATAACTGTGACTATACAATCATCGTTTACCTTCCAACCAGGAAGGATATCCATTAAACACCTGCTGCTGTATGTGTAAAGAATATGATTTTAACTGGTAAAACATCTCATTTCTGTTCTGCATACCTAGGTAAATAAACTGATACTCACTGATGTGTGTATATATATATATATATATATATATATATATATATTATCATTTATTTGTATAGCGCCGCCAAATTCAGTAGCACTATATATATATATATATATATCTTTAGAATTATAGCCACAAAAGTCGTTCAAGGTATATGAGTAAAAGAAATTGACACGATCCGGCACTGAGCACAAGTAAAATATTACTGATAGGATTTAATTAATTATACAACTCCAAAAATATTATTCCTAAAATTCAAGCAGTAAAATTTAGCACATTTCTGAATTTGTCAAATGTCTTATTATACAACCCCAATTCCAAACATGTTGGGACAGTATCGAAAATGCAAAAAAACAAACAAAAAGAGTCATTTGAAAATTCAATTCACTCTGTACTATATTGAAAACACATTATTAACATATTATTTTATGTTTTACTTTCAAATTTGATGACTGCAACACGTTCCAAAAAAGTTAAGACAGAGGCAATGTAGGACTAATAGCGATGTGAAATAAGAAGGTGATGTGAAACAGGTGAGGCAATCGTGTAATCATAGTATATAAGGCCTAGTCCTTCAAGAGCAAGGATGGGTTGAGGCTCGCCACTCTGCCAATAGATGCGTCAGCGAATAATCCAACACTTTGAGAACAATATTCCCCAAAGACAAATTGGTAGGATTTTGGTCATTTCACCTTCTACAGTGCACAATATAATTAAAAGATTCAAAGGATACTCAGGGGGTAAAGGGCAAGGTTGAAACCACTTCTGAATGGCATGGTCTCTGATCCCTCAGACGCCACTGTCTCAAAAACCTTCATGAGTCTGTAATGGATATCCTGACATGGGTTCGGGAATACTTTGGGAAACCTTTGTCAGTCAACACTATTTGCCGCTACATCCACAGCCGCAAGTTAAGGCTTTACTATGCAAAGCAGAAGCCATGCATCAACACTGTCCAGATGCACCGCCAACTTCTATGGGCTCAGTCTCATCTGAGATGAACAGTAGGACAGTGGAATCGTGTTTTGTGGTCCAATGAGTCATCATTTCAAATAGTTTTTGCAAAAAATAGCTATTGTGTTCTCCAGGCCAAAGAGAAAAAAAGACAATCCAAGCTGTTATTATTGTCAGGTATGGGGTGTGTCAGTGTGAGGGCACCATTAATACAGAAAGATATGTATACATTTATTGCACATCTGTGAGGGCACCATTAATGCAGAAAGATATGTATACATTTTTTAGGGGTGCTAGCATGGCCTGCTTGCAGTTCTGACCTGTGTGGCGCATTATGAAGCGCAAAATAAGGCAACGAAGGCTCCGTACAGTTGCGCAGCTGAAGACATGCATAATGGATGAATGGGAGAAAATTCTGCTTCAATAACTTAAAGGACCAGTCAACACAGTAGATTTGTAGATCAACAAATGCAAGATAACAAGACAATTCAATAGCACTTAGTCTGAACTTCAAATGAGTAGTAGATTTTTTTCTGACAATTTTAAAAGTTATGTCTATTTCACAAATGCATACACGTACCATGTGACAGCCATCAGCCAATCACAAATACATACACGCTTATTCTGTGAATTCTTGCACATGGTCAGGAGGAGGTGGTGACTCAAAAAGTTTAAATATAAAAAGACTGTGCATGCTTTGTTAATGGAAGTAAATTGGAAAGTTGTTTAAAACTGCATGCTCTATCTGAATAATGAAAATGTAATTTTGTCTTGAGTGTCCCTTTAACCAACTGGTGTCTTCAGTGTCCAAACGATTAATAAGTGTTATTAAAAGAAAAGGTGATGTTACACAGTGGTAAACAGTCGACTGTTCCAACATCAGTTTTGAAAAGAGTGTATATTCTCAAAAATACAATAAATTCACAAAGTAAAACATCAAATAATGTGTTAAATATGTTTTCAATATAGTACAGGGTGAATTGAATTTTCAAAAGACTCTTTTTGCTTTTTTTTTGCATTTTCCATACTGTCCCAACCTTTTCGAAATTGGGGTTGTATTTGCTTATGAATAAATCAGATTTCATATTTTATGTCAAATATTGGAGTGTTACGTATATACTCAGGTCCATGACACTCTTTATAACAAGAAATATGAATTTCAAGTATAAACAAAAACAAAATAGTTCAAGAATACTTTATTAGCTGGAAATTATTATTCATGTTTTTAAAGGAATAGAATGTGAATGGGTGCATTTCAGTTTTAAATAGAAAAAAATACGTCTAGTAAAAGCCATTACTGGTTTCAAGTGGCATACGCACATATGCTGTGAGAGCCCAAGCGCTATCTGACCAGGTTTTCATGATATCTTAAAGGGCCACTAAACCCAAAATATTTCTTTCATGATTCAGATAGAACATACAAATTTAAACAACATCACAATTTACTTCTATTATTTATTTTGTTTCATTTTTTAGATATCCTTATTTGAAGAAAAAGCAATGCACATGGATGAGCCAATCACATGAGGCTTCTATGTGCAGCAACCAATCAGCAGCTACTGAGCATATCTAGATATGCTTTTCAGCAAAGAATATCAAGAGAATAAAACAAATTAGATAATAGAAGTAAATTAGAAAGATGTTTACAATTGCATTCTCTTTCTAAATCATGAAAGAAAAAATGTGGGTTTCATGTCCCTTTAAGTTCTTAACTAGATCCAGGTGAAATAATCAGCTGATCAGTAACCATGGTAACTAATCCGTTCTTTCCCGCAAGCTGATTATTTAACCTTTGCTTTAGTTTAGATATCATGACAAATTTGGCACATTAGTGTGCCCTAAGGACTGAAGGTGAAAACGAATGAAGCTAATGACAGTAACCTAGCTGTACTAAGAATGGAGGGTTTTCTCTAAACATAAAGGTATAGGAAAGTGGAAATTAAACTTGCATTATTCAGATAGATAGAGCATGCACTTTTAAATTCATAATCTCATTTACTTTTTATCTTGGATTCCTGTGTTGAAAAGAATATTTACATATCCTACACAACCGGAAGCTAGCTGGTGATTGGCGGCTACACACATTTATCGGCTCACCAGATGTGTTCAGCTAACTCCCAGTAGTGTATTGCTGCCCTGGACTTTAACTATATGGTTAATGCCTTTGCAGGGATTAAACACAGTTATTTACAAGCAATGGTACAATGATAAAATGCTCTAAACATATTTTGCATTTTGACATCCCTTTAAATATTTCCAGTTTTCATCATTCTATGGTGCATAGTTACTAATGCCTGAGAATCTCTTTACATTTTGTGAATACATCCCACAGAGTAAAATGGGATCTTTTAATTCCAAGTTAATTAAGGCCAGAAAGACTATGTTCAGAAAAAATGAATAAAAACCTAGCTGAATTTTAACTCCCTTCACATGTATTCAAGCATACAGTAAGGGAAATCAATTGACTAATAGAATTCTGGCACAAGCTATCATTTAATGTTGTATTACATCCCTTAGTATCTGGGTAGAAGAGCAAACAGACTTATCGGCCCCATATAGGGAGTCTGTAAAAAGCATCTGGCAATTTATTTCCCACCATCTACATAAAAAAGTGTGATAATCTCAAGAAGATATTGCAGACAGAAGGCCAAATAGGGGAAAGGTAATGTTAAAAATTAATGGGACATTACCACTCATTAGTATTAATTTTACATATGTATAGTATATATTAGCCATTAGAGTACGGAACTGCAAAAGATCTGTACACAAAATAAATGTTTTATAAGCATTAAAATTGTAACTTAGGACTGATTTGAAAACTCTGCAAATGATGCTAACAAGGTGGATAGTATATGTTTCTGATTATGGCCAATTAAAGCTAACTGTAAATGGGTTTGTTTAAACAATCACTCTGTGGTATGTAGCTTTTGCAGGCAATTTGCAGCATACTAGGTTACAGACTTTGCGCATCTCCACTCTCTCTAGAGAGGCTGGAAGTCAATTTGTACAATAAAAGCAAACTAATGTATTATGCAACGTTGTCCATTTTCAGTATTTAATGGGGAATTACACTTTGAATTTAATTTCCCTTTAAAAATAAGGATGGAATAATAGTGATCGGTCACATCGTCAATAGCTTTATGTACTGTATATAAGAAGCAATCAAGAAGTGTGAGAGGGAAATATTTGTTTTCCGTGACAGTCAATTAGTCACCAAGATAAAAGTATCAAAGAATGATAAGTCCTCAAAACAAATGTTGACACCATAGAAGGAGGACAGCAAGTAAAATTCCAAAATATCTATCGAGGAATTAAGCAACAGACTCAATGACATAAAATATGCTTATTAGATATTCAGACTACGTCAAAATAGTTGAAGTGGTAAAACAAAAAGCAGAAGATAACACAAATCACCATAGAAACCAAGGCTAGCATACGAAGTAGATACAACACATAGAACTAGACCCAGACAGATTTGGAACTTCTTAAAAAAATTTTTTTATCAAATTATTATAACAAGTAGAAACCCCATCATCCAAACTGCTTGGTGCCGGGAAGGGTTTGGATTTTGGAATATTTGCATCTGTAAAATGGGACAGTTTTCATAATACAGCTTATACATGTAACCTAAAGATAGTTATATATAGTTTTTAATACCTTTGTACTGTAATCAGAAATGTTATATGTGTTGTTTTAAATAAATATAGATTATTTGCATTTTAGAACACAAAAATCAAATCAAACACACAGGCAGAAAAGATTGTGACTTGCACATTTAATAATTGTATTTAACAAAATATTCATTAAAAAGTTTGAATTTTGAAATTCCAGATTTGGGGATTTATTTGTGTACTTAAAAGCTGATCTCTGTACAAATCTAAAAATCCCTGCACCCCTTATCCGGAAACTTTTTATTGAACAGCAGAAACTTATAATTTTCATAGAAAATCTAGTATTTTTTTTTTAAAGTGAGAACTTAAACTCTGATATAAAAATTAGAAGATAATAAAAATATTTATGCTTTTTATTATTGTCTTTACAGTTCTTGGCGCTAAACTTCAGTCTTTAATTATAGCTTATGTGAAGCATTGTTTCTCATCAGGTCCTTAAAGGGACATGAAACCCACATTTCTCTTTCATGATTTAGAAAGAGCATGCAATTTTAAACAACTTTCTAATTTACTTCTATTATCTAATTTGCTTAATTCTTTTGATATCCTTTTCTGAAAATCATATCTAGAGAGGCTCAGTAGCTGATTGTTGACTGCACATATATTCCTTGTGTGATTGGCTCGCACATGTGCACTGCTATTTCTTCAATAAAGGATATCTAAAGAATAAAGCAAATTATATAATAGAAGTAAATAGGAATGTTGTTTAAAATTGTATTCTCTAGCTGAATCATGAAAGAATTTTTTTGGGTTTAATGTCCCTTTAAGTACCCATAACAGTCCAGGGTTTCATTATAGCTGAACCAGTGCAGAGGTGAAATAATCAGCTGATTGGTGAGAGCAGGTTTGTAACCATGGTGTTACGGATCAGCTGATTACTTTACCTGTGCACTGGTTCAGCTTTAATGAAACACGCTAAATGCACCTGAGGGTGTTCTGATTGGATGTGGGTGGGTTAATTTGGGCAACAAATGAATCTGTGTTTTTAATAACAGATGTTTTCTGTATTTTGTTGCAGAATCCACACAAGTATTCCGGTAATAGTGCAGTTATATCTCTACCACATTTGTAGATGTTTAATCTGGCACTCATTCTTGGTTAGTTTTTTTCTTATACACACACACACTGAATCATTAATCACGCATTTTGCTACACTTAATTTTCTGAAACAAATGCAGCTTATGTTATATCAAGTTTTAAGCACTTTCTGTGTTCTCTATAATACAATTTCCTTTATGTAGGGGCTTGATTTAAAATTGATCAATATCTAATACCACACTCAGAGGAATGCATGTAATTACTATAAAGATAAAAATTAATTCTGCTTGTTTATATTTATAAGTACATTTTGTAAGATGAAGTTAAAATGATTTCCCTGTAAAACAAATTTGCACTACACTTTGATTAAATACTTAGCCCCCCCTCCCCATTTCCAGTAATTTAACTATGAAAATTAGAGTTTTCCAATTCTAAGGATTGGAAGTGCACATGACAGACTTCACAATCCTAACCATACAACATCTGCCCCCAATTGGTCTCACTAGAGATTAAGAACTACAAAACAATGGGATTTTTGGTAACAAAATAAGATTGGCAAACAGTGTCTACTCCACTAAGTCCTGATTGGCTCCTCCAAATAAGGATAGTGGTGGGCGGGCTTTATATAGTGAAAAACAACTGCAGTGAACATAGTGTTAATGCATTCAACATTTGGTATGTTAATTTATTGCGAGACAACATATGAATATTGTATTTTATTTTAATGTTACACGCAGTTTTGTTGCTTAATGTACTAAAAATGTTACCAGATGAGACATGCAAAAGCAGCACCAAAACATTTAGATATGTGTGAAATAATCAAACAAAACCTAGCACTTAATATTGCCTACAGAATAGTAGTAACTTGCAAACCTTGGCACAGATCATAGCATCTGTGATGCTTCAAAAAGGCATGAAGAAAATTCCATACTGCTGCCAGTCAGATCTACTACAGTAAAGCAGAGAGTGTCTTTTGTTTCACGTCTGTTACAGGGAGAGTTCACTGTAAAATTGTTTTTCCCTGAATGTGTTCCCCTTGACTCGTTATACCAGCTGCAGCAAATAAAATGTATGAGAAATTGCTCATTTATGCTTCTTTTTGCAAAATAAATAGCAGGATTTGCTCTTTGAAGCCACAGCCCATGAAAATAGGATAAGCTTGCAGACAGATCAGATCTTTTTATGTTATCATTCAAATGCTCCACTTTCTTATCTCTGTATCTGTACAATGCTTAGAAAGAACAATTGAAAATAAAGATTTTAGAGCTTTATCTCTGCCACCTCTCATTGTGAGTGTAATTTCTTCTGCTGGCTGTGTTTACATAGTTTCTCAATAGCCTATACCTAGGTATAGAATCTTTCAGTATAGGCAGGTATACTACAGGCTAAATCAGCTATTTCAAATGTCAATATATAGGCTAAGGAGCTATTTGTAAACAATTTAATAAACTCCAGCAGGTAAAATGGATCATTGGGAACAAATTAAAAGGAGAGAAAGTCTTTTGGAACTTGCTTGTATTGAGCTTCAATTAACAACACACTAAATAGTTAAACTTGACTTAACGGTTATCCCCACCGTCTTAATGGATACAGTCCATCCCACACTTTTTATTACAAGAAATATGAATTTCAAATACCAAACAACATGCAATACATACAATAATTGTTCTCTCCCAGAAATCAATCACGGATAAAATAATAAAAAATAAATAAATATATATATATTTTCATATTTTACAGGACTTCAACATGTGGAATGCCCACTGGTTATGGCTGCAACACTGCTATTCTAGTTGAGCAGTACTGTATTTTTTCACAGAGCAACCTCTCACTAGGCATGAGAGAAAATTCTTATTTAGCTGAAGGAAACATCTGTGTGAAACTGCAACACACAAAGATCTGTGCAAATCATATAACCAAAGTGGATAGGCATCCTATAGGACTCAAAATAACCACCATTTGAATGTTGGGTATAAATACTGTTCTCGTCTTCTTTTTCCAAGAAAGTAAATGCTTCTATATATTGTAATAAAGGGTGGAAGATAAATTACTGAACTCTAGAAGCCTGATGATCAAATACTCGCTGTTGTGGAGAGAAACAACATACTATCTTTAATGGTTTTTTTTAGCATTATATTGAAATGTACGTGTCTCTCCTTCACAACCAGAAACCTGTGCATAATGAGATAAACAGCTCTCAAGCTACAATTTGACTTGGACCTGACAGTACTGAAGAAACTTCTTAGATAATCTCGTCAGAGTGGAGAGCTTTAGATCATCTGGGCCTCGGTGAGTAGTTTTCACCTTCACTGGAAGCATGCATGTTACACCTATTAACCATAGCAGAGAGCTCTCTAGTCCGATTAGCATAAGGAAAACTCTTTGCCCTGCATACCTCTTTGGGTAAAAGAAACAAAGTGAAACTATTTCCAGGGGTCAGTGCTACAGATGTCTTAGCTACCTACACTTTGTAAAGAGGTGATGTAAGGAAAAAAAATAATTATAAAAAAACCCAAAATATAATTTATGCTTACCTGATAAATTAATTTCTTTCATGGTGTTGAGAGACCACAATCTATTACTCCTGGAAATTACTCTTCTCTACCACTAGGGGGAGGCAAAGATTCCCAAACCCCAAGAGCCCTATAAAACCCCTCCTCACACATACCTCAGTCTAACGTATTGCCAAGCAGAGTGTGGTAAGAAAAACAATAAGAGCCATAAAAGGCGAAGGGAAAAAAAAAAGATGTGCTCAAGAAAAAACCCCCAACAACCCTAAAAACATATGGGTGGGGTCTTGTGGACTCTCACCACCATGAAATAAATAAATTTATCAGGTAATCATAAATTATGTTTTTTTCATATAGGTGGTGAGAGTCCACAACCCATTACTCCTGGGAACTAATATCTAAGCTGTGGAGTCCACATGTAATAACAGAAAGGGAGGGATTTAAAACATGTTTCTCACTGAGAAATTAAATCCACAGCCCCCCATTTTTTTAATGTACTCAAAATAAATCTAACAGGCAAAAAAATCAAATAGACAAAGCTGCCTTAAGAACCTTCCTACCAAAGGCTGCTTCAGAAGAAGCAAAAACATCAAAATTGTAGAATTTGGTAAAAGTATGCAAAAAAGACCAAGTAGCTGCCTTGCAAATCTGCTCAACTAAAGCCTCATACTTAAAGGACCAAGAAGTGGCAACTGACCAAGTGGAATGAGCAGTAATCCTCTGCGGAGGAGGCTGACCTGCCTCCAAGTAAGCCGTGTGATTAAAATAATTTCAAACAAGAGGCAAAAGAAACAGAAGAAAGTTTCTGACCTGTCATATGACCAGAAAAATGAATGAACAAACTAGAAGTTTGTCTTAAAGGGGCACTCAATCAAAATTAAACTTTCATTATTCAGATAGAGCATGCCATTTTAAACAACTTTCCAATTTACTTCCATTAACAAAATGTGCAGTCTTTTTATATTTAAACTTTTTGAGTCACCAGCTCCTACTGAGCATGTGTAAGAATAAGTGTGTATGCATTTGTGTATGGCTGATGGCTGTCACATGGTACGTGTATGCATTTATGATTGGCTGATGGCTGTCACATGGTACAGGGGGAGTGGAAAAAGACATAACTTTTAAAATTGTCAGAAAAAAAAATCTACTACTCATTTGAAGTTCAGACTAAGTGCTATTGCATTGTCTTTTTATCATCCATTAGTTGATTATGCAAATCTACTGTGTTGACTGGTCCTTTAAGTCTTTAGTAGCATCAATGTAATATTTAAATGCCCTAACAACATCCAAAGTATGCAAAGATCTCTCTGAAGTATTTTTGGGATTAGGACACAAAAAAAACAACAATCTCACTGCTAATGTTATCTGAAGAAAAAACCTTAGGAAAAATGTCAAAAGAAGTCCATAAAGCTGCCTTATACTGATGAAAAATAAATAAGGAGGATCACAAGAAATAGCAGAAAACTCAGAAAGAAGACTGACTTGTATTGGGATCCAAAAATATCTTGAGACAGCTGAGTATAGTCTCTGGACCTTTGCCGAAGCATACAAAGCTAAAGAGATCTCATGTGAAAAGTAGCAAATGGAATTACATCTGAAGCTGCAATCTAAGACCTAGAACTTCCATACAAAGAGCAACTGAGGTGAAGGAGATAGACTGAAGGTTCAGGCAAGCTAACTAATTTTAACCTTCTCTGCTCTGTTAGAGAAAGACTCATGGTGACTGAATCTATTTTTAATCCCAAAAAAAGGTTACCTTTGTTTAAGAAATCAAAGAACTTTTTGGAAAATTAGTCCTTCAACCATATTGTTGAAAAAAAACAAGAGTCGGTTGGTGTGAGATTCTGCTAAAGGAAAAGACGGAGCTTGAACCAAGATGTTGTCCAGGTATGGAAATACTGTAATACCTTGAGTTCTGATCACAGACAATAGGGAACCCAGAACCTTTGTGAAAATTCTTGGAGCTGGAGCCAAACCAAATGGTAGAGCAACAAACTGAAAATGCTTGTCCAGAAAGGCAAACCTCAGAAACTGGAAATGTTCTCTGTGAATTGGAACATGAAGTTAAGCATCCTTTAAATCTATTGTGAACATAAACTGACCTTGCTGAACGAAAGGCAAAATAGTCTGAAGTTTCCATTTTGAAAGATGGAATCCTTACAAACTTGTTCAGAACTTTCAGATACAGAACTGGTCTGAAAGTACTATCCCCTTTGTAACAATGAAGAAATTTCAATAAAATCTCATCCCCTGTTCCTGCAAAGGAACTGGAACAATCACTCCCATAGCTTTGAAATGTGACACAGACTGGAAAAAAAGGTTGAGCGTTTACAGGATTCATTGGAACATTGGACAGAAAAAAAATTCCTCTGGGAGGCCTTGTTCCGAATCCTATTCGATATCCCTGAGAAACTATATTCAGGACCAAGGGACCTGGACCAGACAAACTAAGCCTCCTGAAAGAGGCTTTACCTGCTCCCTACTAAAACTTCTGGATCGGGGGCTGCACCTTTATGCAGTCTTGTTAGTAGGGATAGATTTCTTACCCTGCTTTGGCTTGTTCCAGGTAGCACTAGGTCTCCAGACTGAGACAGAGGTGCCTTGCTTCTGAACAGAGGAGTTAACCTTTTGTTCCTTATTCTGGCAAAAGGAACGGAAACAATTAGAAGCTTTACATTTTCCTCCAGACTTTTTGTCCTGAGGAAGAAAAGCCCCTTCACCTCCAGTAACAGTAGATATTATATAATCTAAATCAAAACCAAACAACTTCTTTCCTTAAAAGGAAAGAGATAATCTGGATTCTGACACCATATCAGCAGACCAGGAGTTAAGCTATGAGGCTCTCCTAGAAAAGACTGTCAAAGACATGCTTTTGACATTAATGTTCATAATATCAAATACAGCATCACAAACAAAAGAACTGGCACTTTCTGGGTAAACACAAAATATTTGCAATAGAAGAGTTATCAGAACAATGATTTAAAAGACTAGACAACCAGTAAGTTGAAGCAGCAGCCTCATCAGCAATAGAAATAGCTGACCTGAGCAAATACCCTGCTTGTAAAAGGCCCTTCTATGAATAAATTCACAGGTACAATGCACGCTAAGATGGCAAAATACAAGTCCCTGCAACCAATAATGGAAGGCCTATGAAAAATTTCCCATAAGGCGAAAAAAGATTCACAAAACATACCCCATATACATCCCACTAACAAGCACTGTACTGTGAGGGGAAACCAGGCCATAATAAAGACTGAAAACCCCTTTCTCTGAAGAATCCTCTAGCGAAGGAAAAGTAAAGACTGAGGTACGTGAGAGGGGTTTTATAGGGCTTTTGGGGTTTGGGAATCTTTGGCTCCTTCTAGTAATAGAGAAGAGTAATTCCCAGGACTAATGGATTGTGGACTCTCACCACCTGTAAAAAAGAAAACTTCTGTTCAGACTAAGGTTCTCTAACACGTGTTCACACATTGATATGAGGTCAAATAAAAACAAATTTGCTAAATAATAGGTTCCAGTATGTGGCTGCACAAAAACAAAATTTATGCTTACCTGATAAATTTCTTTCTCTTGTGGTGTATCCAGTCCACAGGTTCATCCATTACTTGTGGGATATTCTCCTTCCCAACAGGAAGCTGCAAGAGGACACCCACAGCAGAGCTGTCTATATAGCTCCTCCCCTAACTGCCACCCCCAGTCATTCGACCGAAGACAAGCAAGAAAAAAAAGGAGAAACTATAGGGTGCAGTGGTGACTGTAGTTTAAAAATAAAAAACACCTGCCTTAAAATGACAGGGCGGGCCGTGGACTGGATACACCACAAAAGAAAGAAATTTATCAGGTAAGCATAAATTTTGTTTTCTCTTGTAAAGGTGTATCCAGTCCACGGGTTCATCCATTACTTGTGGGATACCAATACCAAAGCTTTAGAGACACGGATGAAGGGAGGAACAAGGCAGGAACTTAAACGGAAGGCACCACTGCCTGTAAGACCTTTCTCCCAAAAATAGCCTCCGAAGAAGCAAAAGTATCAAATTTATAGAATTTAGAAAAGGTATGAAGCGAAGACCAAGTCGCTGCCTTACAAATCTGTTCAACAGAGGCCTCATGTTTAAAAGCTCATGTGGAAGCTACTGCTCAGCAGTCTCATAAGCTAAGCGTATTATACTTCTTAGCCAAAAAGAAAGAGAAGTTGCCGAAGCCTTTTGGCCTCTCCTCTGTCCAGAGTAGACAACAAACAAAGCAGATGTTTGACGAAAATCCTTCGTAGCTTGTAAATAAAACTTTAAAGCACGAACCACATCAAGATTGTGTAATAGACGTTCCTTCTTTGAAAAAGGATTAGGACATAGTGAAGGAACAACAATCTCCTGATTGATATTCTTATTAGATACCACCTTAGGAAGAAACCCAGGTTTGGTACGCAACACTACCTTATCTGCATGGAAAATCAGATAAGGGGAATCACATTGTAAAGCAGATAACTCCGAAACTCTTCAAGCCGAGGAGATAGCTACTAAAAACAGAACTTTCCAAGATAAAAGCTAATATCTATGGAATGCAAAGGTTCAAACGGAACCTCTTGAAGAACTTTAAGAACTAAATTTAAACTCCATGACGGAGCAACAGGTTTAAACACAGGCTTGATCCTAACTAAAGCCTGACAAAACGCATGAACGTCTGGAACCTCAGCCAGACGTTTGTGCAAAAGAATAGACGGAGCAGAAATCTGTCCCTTTAAGGAATTAGCTGACAAACCCTTCTCCAATCCTTCTTGGAGAAAAGATAATATCCTAGGAATCCTGAACTTACTCCATGAGTAACCCTTGGATTCACACCAATGAGGATATTTACACCATATCTTATGATAGATTTTCCTGGTGACAGGCTTTCGAGCCTGAATTAAGGTAAAAACTACACTAAGTCACCACATCTCTCTTGATACTTCCTTTCTTGTCGAGAGCTGCAAGAGAATGACTGGGGGTGGCAGTTAGGGGAGGAGCTATATAGACAGCTCTGCTGTGGGTGTCCTCTTGCAGCTTCCTGTTGGGAAGGAGAATATCCCACAAGTAATGGATGAACCCGTGGACTGGATACACCTCTACAAGAGAAAAGAGAAAGATGTGGCTTCTGCAGCCAAAAAGAGATTAGGCAGAAAGGCTTTAAGAAAGGATAGTCCGTACAAATGAAAATGTACTCATAACCGGATTCGTAGTCAAATGAAAGGGACATAAACGTCCATATTAAGAATACAGGGTATTTAAAAAGCATACTTTCTAAATATAAAAATTATAATTAACACCACTTACAATTTCAAAATTGCTCCTCTCAAAGGTAATCAAGGCAATAATTCACAGAAGCTTCTTTGAGAAAGTGCTAAATGCAGAGGTGCCTTTTGTTCTTTCCAAACAATTGAGTTTTTTTTTTAAAGGGGCATATGAAATAGCAGCATTTACATGTGTCCAAAAAATATTTGTCTGAAGCAATGTTAAAGGGACAGTCTACAATAGAATTTTAATTGTTTTAAAAGATAATCCATTTATTACACATTCCCAAGTTTTGCATAACCAACACAGTTATATTAAAGGGACATTATACACTAGATGTTTCTTTGCATAAATGTTTTTGCAGATGATCCATTTATAAGGCCCATACAGGTTTAAAAAAAAAGTAAGTATTGTTTTGCTTATTTTAAAACAACATTGCTCTGATTTTCAGACTCCTAACCAAGCCCTAAAGTTTTAGGAGAATACTGATGTATACCTACTCCAGCTTGCTCCTGTTTGTGTAAAGGGTTTTTTCATATGCAAAGGAAGCGAGAGTGTTTGTGTTTTCCCACTTGCAGTGGGCTTTCCACCTACCTTTTAAACAGAGCTAAACCAGGAGCTTCTAAGTAAGTTTTTAAACAGTTTTATACTGGATTTTTAGATCAGTATCTATGCATCTTATTCTTTATAGTAGTGTCTATTACATGCAGTTACATGAAAATTTTTGTATACTGTCCCTTTAATATACTTTTTACCTCTGTGATTACCTTGTATCTAAGCATCTTCTAACAGCCCCCTGATCACATGACTATTTATTTATTATCTATTAACCTGGATTTTAGTCTATCAGTGCTGTATTTTGCTAACTCTTAAATTACTCCACGGGTGTGATCATAATGTTATCTATATGGCCCACATGAACTAGTAGTTTCCTGTTGTGAAAAAGCTTATAAAAAAAGCATGTGATAAGAGCCTGATTTTTTTTTTTTAACTTAAATCAGATTTTTTTTTACTTACTTGTCTTTTGCCTCCCTTTATGGATATACAATATAATCCTATGTCTTAAAGGGACACCATACATCAAAAAATTGTATTGTTTAAAAATTCCCTTTATTACCTATTCCCCAGTTTTGCACAGCCAACATGGTTATGTTAATATACTTTTCACGTCTGTGATTATCTTGTATCTAAGTCTCTTTTGACAACCCCCTTATCACATGGCTATTTATTTATTATCTATTGACTTGCATTTTAGCCAATTAGTGCTGTGTCCTTCATAAATCCACGTGTGAGCACAATGTTATCTATATGGCACACACAAATTAGCAGTGTCTTGTTGTAAAAAGCTAATAAAAAGCATATGATAAGAGGCTGTCTGTAGTGGCATAGACACAGACATACATTTAGAGTAATAAATGTTATAAAGTATATTAATATAACAATATGGCTGTGCAAAGCCGGGGAATGGGTAGTAAAGGTGTTATTTGTCTTTTTAAACAATAACAATTTTGGTGTAGCCTGTCCCTTTAAAGAGGATTTATTTTTATCTAAATGCTTTTTTTTTTAAATGAAAAATCTATTTAAATATAGTTTGTATTTAATGTACATTATAATGCAAAGGCTAAATCCATCCTGAAAAAGTAGTAGAAATAGCTTTTAATTATGTAGCATTTAATTTTTTGGTAAATTAATTCCATTCATCCATTTACAATGTCATGTTCTCCCAGAGGTTTTTGTAAGATTATTTTTGCCATTTTTTTGTCTAGAATATATTATTACATATTCTTAGTTTTGTAGTTCTGTGAATTTGTCTCTCCAGAAATAACATGTCTCTTCTTCACAGCAAAAATGTTAAAAAATAAACTTTCAGGAGTTGAGAAATAGACCTTAAAAGAACATAAATCCAAACATTTTCTTTCAGATAGAGAATACAATTTTCAGATTTTAGATTTACTTCTTTTATCAAATTTGCTTAATTTTCTTAGTATCCTTTGTTGAAGGAGAACAATGCTCTACTGAGAGCTAGGTGAACACATTGGATGAGTCAATAACAAGCAGCTAGCTCACAGTAGTGCATTGCTCCGGATCCTAGAATAAATGTATGTTGTATCTGAATCATTAAAGTGTAATTTTGACTTGAATGTCCCTGTAATGCCATTGTTTTGCTGCAAATCTATGCAGCTGTGAAGAGGGATGGGCAAGCAATACAAATGAAATATGTTATTGTTTTAGTTAAATAAAGCTATATAAATTGTTATTATTAAGGTCATTATTATTTTATTCTCCTCCCAATAAAGTACAGGTGGTTGATCAAATATGAACCTATTAAACCTCACAACAATTTCATGAATTTTCATGATCTATGTATGTACAAGATATTGTGTTTTTTTATACACATATAAACACATAAATACACACACATCTATAATGATATTGCACAATAGACCACAGTATAGTGTAAACATAACTTTTATATGCCCCGGGAAACAAAACATTTGTGTGACTCACTTTATTGCAATATTTGCTTTATTGAGGTGGACTGGAACCAAACTCTCCTTATCTGCAAGGTATGTCTGTATTTCTAATGGTATATAACTAAATCAGTCATTTTCTGATATAACTTGTAAAATAGTCTGAAAAGTTATTCTAAAAATGAAACTTTATGTAGAAAATATGATTTAAATTGAGTCTTACTGCAAGTGAATAAAAACATAATTTATGCTTACCTGATAAATTTATTTCTCTTGTAGTGTATCCAGTCCACGGATCATCCATTACTTGTGGGATATTCTCCTTCCCAACAGGAAGTTGCAAGAGGATCACCCACAGCAGAGCTGCTATATAGCTCCTCCCCTCACTGCCATATCCAGTCATTCGACCGAAACAAGACGAGAAAGGAGAAACCATAGGGTGCAGTGGTGACTGTAGTTTAATTAAAATTTAGACCTGCCTTAAAAGGACAGGGCGGGCCGTGGACTGGATACACTACAAGAGAAATAAATTTATCAGGTAAGCATAAATTATGTTTTTTCTTGTTAAGTGTATCCAGTCCACGGATCATCCATTACTTGTGGGATACCAATACCAAAGCTAAAGTACACGGATGATGGGAGGGACAAGGCAGGAACTTAAACGGAAGGAACCACTGCCTGTAGAACCTTTCTCCCAAAAACAGCCTCCGAAGAAGCAAAAGTGTCAAATTTGTAAAATTTTGAAAAGGTGTGAAGCGAAGACCAAGTCGCAGCCTTGCAAATCTGTTCAACAGAGGCCTCATTTTTAAAGGCCCAGGTGGAAGCCACAGCTCTAGTAGAATGAGCTGTAATCCTTTCAGGGGGCTGCTGTCCAGCAGTCTCATAGGCTAAGCGTATTATGCTCCGAAGACAAAAGGAGAGAGAGGTTGTCAAAGCTTTTTGACCTCTCCTCTGTCCAGAGTAAACGACAAACAGGGCAGATGTTTGACGAAAATCTTTAGTAGCCTGTAAATAAAACTTCAAGGCACGGACTACGTCCAGATTATGCAAAAGACGTTCCTTCTTTGAAGAAGGATTAGGACACAATGATGGAACAACAATCTCTTGATTGATATTCCTGTTAGAAACCACCTTAGGTAAAAACCCAGGTTTGGTACGCAGAACTACCTTGTCTGAATGAAAAATCAGATAAGGAGAATCACAATGTAAGGCAGATAACTCAGAGACTCTTCGAGCCGAGGAAATAGCCATCAAAAACAGAACTTTCCAAGATAAAAGTTTAATATCAATGGAATGAAGGGGTTCAAACGGAACTCCCTGAAGAACTTTAAGAACCAAGTTTAAGCTCCACGGGGGAGCAACAGTTTTAAACACAGGCTTAATCCTAACCAAAGCCTGGCAAAATGCCTGGACGTCTGGAACCTCTGCCAGACGCTTGTGCAAAAGAATAGACAGAGCAGAGATCTGTCCTTTTAAAGAACTAGCTGATAAGCCTTTGTCCAAACCCTCTTGGAGAAAGGACAATATCCTAGGAATCCTAACCTTACTCCATGAGTAACTCTTGGATTCACACCAATAAAGATATTTACGCCATATCTTATGGTAGATTTTCCTGGTGACAGGCTTCCGAGCCTGTATTAAGGTATCAATGACTGACTCGGAGAAGCCACGCCTTGATAGAATCAAGCGTTCAATCTCCATGCAGTCAGTCTCAGAGAAATTAGATTTGGATGATTGAAAGGACCTTATATTAGAAGGTCCTGCCTCAGAGGCAGAGTCCATGGTGGAAGAGATGACATGTCCACTAGGTCTGCATACCAGGTCCTGCGTGGCCACGCAGGCGCTATCAGAATCACTGATGCTCTCTCCTGTTTGATTTTAGCAATCAGTCGAGGGAGCAGAGGAAACGGTGGAAACACATAAGCCAGGTTGAAGAACCAAGGAGCTGCTAGAGCATCTATCAGCGTTGCTCCCGGGTCTCTGGACCTGGATCCGTAACAAGGAAGCTTGGCGTTCTGGCGAGACGCCATGAGATCCAGTTCTGGTTTGCCCCAACGATGGACCAGTTGAGCAAACACCTCCGGATGGAGTTCCCACTCCCCCGGATGAAAAGTCTGACGACTTAGAAAATCCGCCTCCCAGTTCTCTACGCCTGGGATGTGGATCGCTGACAGTGAGACTCTGCCCAGCGAATTATCTTTGAGACTTCTAACATCGCTAGGGAACTCCTGGTTCCCCCTTGATGGTTGATGTAAGCCACAGTCGTGATGTTGTCCGACTGAAATCTGATGAACCTCAGTGTTGCTAACTGAGGCCAAGCTAGAAGAGCATTGAATATTGCTCTTAACTCCAGAATATTTATTGGGAGGAGTTTCTCCTCCTGAGTCCACGATCCCTGAGCCTTCAGGGAGTTCCAGACTGCGTCCCAACCTAGAAGGCTGGCATCTGTTGTTACAATCGTCCAATCTGGCCTGCGAGAGGTCATACCCTTGGACAGATGGACCCGAGAAAGCCACAAGAGAAGAGAATCTCTGGTCTCTTGATCCAGATTTAGTAGAGGGGACAAATCTGAGTAATCCCCATTCCACTGATTTAGCATGCATAATTGCAGCGGTCTGAGATGCAGGCGCGCAAATGGCACTATGTCCATTGCCGCTACCATTAAGCCGATTACTTCCATGCACTGAGCCACTGACGGGCGTGGAATGGAATGAAGGACACGGCAAGCATTTAGAAGTTTTGATAACCTGGACTCCGTCAGGTAAATTTTCATCTCTACAGAATCTATAAGAGTCCCTAGGAAGGAGACTCTTGTGAGTGGTGTTAGAGAACTCTTTTCCACGTTCACTTTCCACCCATGCGACCTCAGAAATGCCAGAACTATCTCTGTATGAGACTTGGCAATTTGAAAGCTTGACGCCTGTATCAGGATGTCGTCTAGATACGGAGCCACCGCTATGCCTCGCGGTCTTAGAACCGCCAGAAGTGAGCCCAGAACCTTTGTAAAAATTCTCGGGGCAGTGGCCAACCCGAAGGGAAGAGCTACAAATTGGTAATGCCTGTCTAGAAAGGCAAACCTTAGGAACCGATGATGATCTTTGTGAATCGGTATGTGAAGGTAGGCATCCTTTAAGTCCACTGTGGTCATGTACTGACCCTCTTGGATCATGGGTAGGATGGTCCGAATAGTTTCCATTTTGAATGATGGAACTCTGAGGAATTTGTTTAAGATCTTTAGATCTAAGATTGGTCTGAAGGTTCCCTCTTTCTTGGGAACCACAAACAGATTTGAATAAAATCCCTGTCCTTGTTCCGTCCGCGGAACTGGATGGATCGCTCCCATTACTAGGAGGTCTTGCACACAGCTTAGGAATGCCTCTTTCGTTATCTGGTTTGCTGATAACCTTGAAAGATGAAATCTCCCTTGTGGAGGAGAAGCTTTGAAGTCCAGAAGATATCCCTGAGATATGATCTCCAACGCCCAGGGATCCTGAACATCTCTAGCCCACGCCTGGGCGAAGAGAGAAAGTCTGCCCCCCACTAGATCCGTTTCCGGATAGGGGGCCGTTCCTTCATGCTGTCTTGGGGGCAGCAGCAGGCTTACTGGCCTGCTTGCCTTTGTTCCAGGACTGGTTAGGTTTCCAGGCCTGTCTGGAATGAGCAACAGTTCCCTCTTGTTTTGAAGCGGAGGAAGTTGATGCTGCTCCTGCCTTGAAATTTCGAAAGGCACGAAAATTAGACTGTTTGGCCTTTGATTTGGCCCTGTCCTGAGGAAGGGTATGACCCTTGCCTCCAGTAATGTCAGCAATAATTTCCTTCAAGCCAGGCCCGAATAAGGTCTGCCCCTTGAAAGGAATGTTGAGTAATTTAGACTTTGAAGTCACGTCAGCTGACCAGGATTTAAGCCATAGCGCCCTACGCGCCTGGATGGCGAATCCGGAGTTCTTAGCCGTTAGTTTAGTCAAATGAACAATGGCATCAGAAACAAATGAGTTAGCTAGCTTAAGCGTTCTAAGCTTGTCAATAATTTCATTCAATGGAGCTGTCTGGATGGCCTCTTCCAGGGCCTCAAACCAGAATGCCGCCGCAGCAGTGACAGGCGCAATGCATGCAAGGGGCTGTAAAATAAAACCTTGTTGAATAAACATTTTCTTAAGGTAACCCTCCAATTTTTTATCCATTGGATCTGAAAAAGCACAACTGTCCTCAACCGGGATAGTGGTACGCTTTGCTAAAGTAGAAACTGCTCCCTCCACCTTAGGGACCGTCTGCCATAAGTCCCGTGTAGTGGCGTCTATTGGAAACATTTTTCTAAATATAGGAGGTGGGGAAAAGGGCACACCGGGTCTATCCCACTCCTTGCTAATAATTTCTGTAAGCCTTTTAGGTATAGGAAAAACGTCAGTACACACCGGCACCGCATAGTATCTATCCAGCCTACACAATTTCTCTGGAATTGCAACTGTGTTACAGTCATTCAGAGCAGCTAATACCTCCCCAAGCAATACACGGAGGTTCTCAAGCTTAAATTTAAAATTAGAAATCTTTGAATCAGGTTTCCCCGAGTCAGAGATGTCACCCACAGACTGAAGCTCTCCGTCCTCATGTTCTGCATACTGTGAGGCAGTATCAGACATGGCTCTAACAGCATTTGCGCGCTCTGTATCTCTCCTGACCCCAGAGCTATCGCGCTTGCCTCTTAATTCAGGCAATCTAGATAATACCTCTGACAGGGTATTATTCATGATTGCAGCCATGTCCTGCAAGGTAATCGCTATGGGCGTCCCTGATGTAATTGGCGCCATATTAGCGCGCGTCCCCTGAGCGGGAGGCGAAGGGTCTGACACGTGGGGAGAGTTAGTCGGCATAACTTCCCCCTCGACAGAACCCTCTGGTGATAATTATTTTATAGATAAAGACTGATCTTTACTGTTTAAGGTGAAATCAATACATTTAGTACACATTCTCCTATGGGGCTCCACCATGGCTTTCAAACATAATGAACAAGTAGGTTCCTCTGTGTCAGACATGTTTAAACAGACTAGCAATGAGACTAGTAAGCTTGGAAAACACTTTAAAACAAGTTTACAAGCAATATAAAAAACGTTACTGCGCCTTTAAGAAACACAAATTTTCCCAAATTTTGAAATAACAGTGAAAAAATGCAGTTACACTAACGAAATTTTTACAGTGTATGTAATAAGTTAGCAGAGCATTGCACCCACTTGCAAATGGATGATTAACCCCTTAATACCAAAAACGGAATAAAAAATGACAAAAACGTTTTTTAAACAGTCACAACAACTGCCACAGCTCTACTGTGGGTTTTTACCTCCCTCAATACGACTTTTGAAGCCTTTTGAGCCCTTCAGAGAAGTCCTGGATCATGCAGGAAGAAGCTGGATGTCTGTGTCTGTAATTTTTGCTGTGCAAAAAAACGCCAAAATAGGCCCCTCCCACTCATATTACAACAGTGGGAAGCCTCAGGGAACTGTTTCTAGGCAAAATTCAAGCCAGTCATGTGGAAAAAACTAGGCCCCAATAAGTTTTATCACCAAACATATGTAAAAAACGATTAAACATGCCAGCAAACGTTTTAAAATACACTTTTATAAGAGTATGTATCTCTATTAATAAGCCTGATACCAGTCGCTATCACTGCATTTAAGGCTTTACTTACATTACTTCGGTATCAGCAGCATTTTCTAGCAAATTCCATCCCTAGAAAAATATTTTAACTGCACATACCTTATTACAGGAAAACCTGCACGCTATTCCCCCTCTGAAGTTACCTCACTCCTCAGAATATGTGAGAACAGCAAAGGATCTTAGTTACTTCTGCTAAGATCATAGAAAACGCAGACAGATTCTTCTTTTAAATACTGCCTGAGATAAACAGTACACTCCGGTACCATTTAAAAATAACAAACTTTTGATTGAAGAAATAAACTAAGTGTAAAACACCACAGTCCTCTTACGACCTCCATCTTAGTTGAGAGTTGCAAGAGAATGACTGGATATGGCAGTGAGGGGAGGAGCTATATAGCAGCTCTGCTGTGGGTGATTCTCTTGCAACATCCTGTTGGGAAGGAGAATATCCCACAAGTAATGGATGATCCGTGGACTGGATACACTTAACAAGAGAAATTGTGATTTAAATCAAATCCACCCTGTTGTGGAACAGACTTGCACATATGGTGGTCCTGCCCGAAACTAACACCGCTGTGGGAGGAGATAAAATCCTTAAAGGGACATTATACACTAGATTTTTCTTTGCATAAATGTTTTGTAGATGATCCATTTATATAGCCTATACAGGTTTTTTTTTTTTTTTTTTTTTTAAATGTATAGTTTTGCTTATTTTTAAAGTTTTGCACTAATTTTCAGACTCCTAACCAAGCCTCAATATTTTAGGAGAATACTGATGTATAGCTACTGCAGCTTGCTCCTGTTTGTGTAAAGGGTCTTTTCATATGCAGAGGAAGGGGGAGAGTCTGCTATTTCCCAATTGCAGTGGGTGTTCAAGCTACCTTTTCAACAGAGCTAAACTGGGAGCTTCTAAGTAAGTTTTTAAACAGTTTTATACTGAACTTTTAGATCAGTATCTGTGCATATTATTCTTTATAGTAGTGTCTATTGCATGCAGTTATATGAAAATGTTGTATACTGTCCCTTTAATACATACTTTACACCCTACCTCAATCTTGACCCCCTCGAACACCCTATTACATGTCCTAGAGGGCGGTATCCCCAACACGTCAAAGAGACTGATGATCTTTATCCTCACAGCTACTAAATGATGTATTGCCCGAGCTTGGAAAAGCCCCCAGGATTAGCTGAGATAAACGCAACAGTTGACTACATGGCCACAATGGAAAAAGTAAATTTATGCTTACCTGATAAATTGATTTCTTCTATGGTACGACGAGTCCACGGATTCATCCTTTACTTGTGGGATATTATCCTCCTGCTAACAGGAAGTGGCAAAGAGCACCACAGCAGAGGTGTCTATATAGCTCCTCCCTTAGCTCCACCCACCAGTCATTCGACCGAAGGTACAGGAAGAAAAAGGAGAAACTAAAAGGTGCAGAGGTGACTGAAGTTTAAAATAAAAAAATATAATCTGTCTTAAAATGACAGGGCGGGCCGTGGACTCGTCTTACCATAGAAGAAATCAATTTATCAGGTAAGCATTAATTTACTTTTCTTCTATAAGGTACGACAAGTCCACGGATTCATCCTTTACTTGTGGGATACAATACCAAAGCTACAGGACACGGCTGAACGGGAGGGACAAGACAGATGGCTAAACAGAAGGCACCACTGCTTGAAGAACTTTTCTCCCAAAAATAGCCTCTGAAGAAGCAAAAGTATCAAATTCGTAAATTTTGGAAAAGGTATGAAGCGAAGACCAAGTCGCAGCCTTACAAATCTGTTCAACAGAAGCATAATTTTTAAAAGATGTTTGACGGAAATCTTAGGTCGCTTGCAAGTAAAACTTCAAAGCACGAACCACGTCCAAGTTGTGCAACAGACGCTCCATCTTAGAGGAAGGATTAGGACACAGAGAAGGAACAACAATTACCTGATTAACATTCTTATTAGTAACAACCTTAGGAAGGAATCCAGGTTTGGTACGCAAAACCACCTTATCAGCATGGAAAACAAGGTAAGGCGAGTCGCATTGCAATGCAGATAGTTCAGAAACTCTTCGAGCCGAAGAGATAGCAACTAAAAACTGAACTTTCCAAGATAGAATCTTAATATCTATGGAATGCATAGGTTCAAACGGAACCCCTTGAAGAACTTTAAGAACTAAATTCAAACTCCATGGCGGAGCAACAGGTTTAAACACAGGCTTGATTCTAACTAAAGCCTGACAGAACGACTGAACGTCTGGAACATCTGCCAGACGCTTGTTCAGTAAAATTGATAAAGCAGATATCTGTCCCTTTAGGGAACTAGCTGATAGTCCCTTCTCCAATCCTTCTTGGAGAAAAGACAAAATCCTAGGAATCCTGATCTTACTCCATGAGTAGCCTTTGCATTCACACCAATAAAGATATTTACGCCATATATTATGATAAATTTTCCTAGTGACAGGCTTTCGAGCCTGAATCAAGGTATCTATGACCGACTCAGAGAAACCCCGCTTGGATAAAATCAAGCGTTCAATCTCCAGGTTGTCAGCCGCAGAGAAACTAGATTTGGATGCTGGAACGGACCTTGAATCAGAAGGTCCTGACTCAGTGGCAGAGTCCATGGTGGAAGAGATGACATGTCCACCAGGTCTGCATACCAAGTCCTGCGTGGCCACGCAGGAGCTATCAAAATCACAGAAGCTCTCTGCTGTTTGATTCTGGCAATCAAACAAGGAAGGAGAGGAAATGGTGGAAACACATAAGCCAGGTTGAACGACAAGGGTACTGCTAGAGCATCTATCAGTACTGCCTGAGGATCTCTTGATCTTGATCCGTAACAAGGAAGTTTGGCGTTCTGACGAGACGCCATCAGATCCAATTCTGGTGTGCCCCATTGATGAATCAGTTGTGCAAACACCTCCGGATGGAGTTCCCACTCCCCCGGATGAAAAGTCTGATGACTTATAAAATCCGCTTCCCAGTTCTCCACTCCTGGGATATAGATTGCTGATAGATGGCAAGAGTGAGTCTCGGCCCATCGAATTATCTTGGTAACTTCTATCATCGCTAGAGAACTCTTTGTTCCCCCCTGATGATTGATATATGCTACAGTTGTGATATTGTCCGACTGGTATCTTATGAATCTGGCCGAAGCCTGCTGAGGCCACGCCTGAAGCGCGTTGAATATCGCTCTCAGTTCTAGAATACTTATCGGGAGGAGAGCCTCCTCCTGAGTCCACACACCCTGTGCTTTCAGGGAATTCCAGACTGCACCCCAGCCCAATAGGCAGGCGTCCGTCATCACTATGACCCATGCTGGCCTGCGGAAACACATTCCCTGGGACAGATGATCCTGTGACAACCACCAAAGAAGAGAGTCTCTGGTCTCTTGATCCAGATTTATCTGAGGAGATAAATCTGCATAATCCCCATTCCACTGTTTGACCATGCATAGTTGCAGTGGTCTGAGATGCAAGCGAGCCAACGGAACTATGTCCATTGCCGCTACCATTAGTCCGATTCCATACACTGAGCCACTGACGGCCGAGGAATAGAATGAAGAGCTCGGCAGGTGGTTAAAATCTTTGATTTCCTGACCTCTGTCAGAAAAATTTTCATGTCCACCGAATCTATCAGAGTTCCCAGGAATGGAACTCTTGTGAGATGGATAAGTGAACTCTTTTTTACGTTCACCTTCCACCCGTGAGATCTTAGAAAAGCCAACACGATGTCCGTGTGAGATTTGGCTAGTTGGTAAGTTGACGCCTGAATTAAGATATCGTCCAGATAAGGCGCCACTGCTATGCCCTGCGGCCTTAGAACCTCCAGAAGGGACCCTAGCACCTTTGTGAAAATTCTGGGAGCTGTGGCCAACCCGAAGGGAAGAGCCACAAACTGGTAATGCTTGTCCAGAAAGGCAAACCTGAGGAACTGGTGATGATCTTTGTGGATAGGGATGTGCAGATATGCATCCTTTAAATCCACGGAGGTCATATATTGACCCTCCTGGATCATTGGTAAAATAGTCCGAATGGTCTCCATCTTGAAGTATGGGACTCTGAGGAATTTGTTTAGGATCTTGAGATCTAAAATTGGTCTGAAGGTTCCCTCTTTTTTGGGAACCACAAACAGATTGGAGTAAAACCCCTGCCCCTGTTCTGTTTTTGGAACTGGGCAGATCACTCCCATGGTATATAAGTCTTCTACACAGCATAAGAACGCCTCTCTTTTTGTCTGGTTTACAGACAATTGAGAAAGATGGAATCTCTCTCTTGGAGGAGAATCTTTGAAATATAGAAGATACCCCTGGGTTACGATTTCTAAAGCCCAGGAGTCCTGGACGTCTCTTGCCCAAGCCTGACCCAAGAGAGAAAGTCTGCCCCTACTAGAACCGGTCCCGGGTCGGGGGCTATCCCTTCATGCTGTCCTGGTGGCAGCAGCGGGCTTCTTGGTCTGTTTACCTTTGTTCCAAGTCTGGCTAGGTCTCCAGACTGACTTGGATTGAGCAAAATTCCCCTCTTGTTTTGCAGCAGGGGAAGAGGGACCACCTTTGAAGTTTCGAAAGGAACGAAAATTATTTTGTTTGGTCCTCATCTTATTCTGAGGAAGAGCATGGCCTTTTCCTCCAGTGATGTCTGAAATTATCTCTTTCAGTTCAGGCCCGAATAGGGTCTTACCTTTGAAAGGGATGGCTAAAAGCTTATATTTTGATGACACATCAGCAGACCAGGACTTAAGCCATAACGCTCTCGCGCTAAAATGGCACAACCTGAATTCTTTGCCGCTAATTTAGCCAGTTGAAAAGTGGCATCTGTAATGAAAGAATTAGCTAGCTTGAGAGCCCTAATTCTATCCAGAATATCATCTAATGGGGTCTCAACCTGAAGAGCCTCCTCCAGAGCCTCGAACCAAAAAGCAGCTGCAGTAGTTACAGGAACAATGCACGCTATAGGTTGCAGAAGAAAACCCTGATGAATAAATATTTTCTTTAAGAGACCCTCTAATTTTTTATCCATAGGATCTTTGAAAGCACAACAGTCCTCAATAGGTATATTGTATGCTTAGCCAGGGTAGAAATAGCTCCCTCCACCTTAGGGACCGTCTGCCATGAATCCTGCATGGTGTCTGATATGGGGAACATTTTCTTAAAAGTAGGAGGGGGAGAGAACGGAATACCTGGTCTATCCCACTCCTTAGTAACAATGTCCGAAATCCTCTTAGGGACCGGAAAAACATCAGTGTAGGCAGGAACCTCTAGATATCTATCCATTTTACACAATTTCTCTGGAACTACAATAGGGTCACAATCATCCAGAGTCGCTAAAACCTCCCTGAGCAATAAGCGGAGGTGTTCTAGTTTAAATTTAAAAGCTGTCATATCTGAGGGAACATTTTTCCTGATTCAGAAATCTCTCCCTCAGACAGCAAATCCCTCACCCCCAACTCAGAACATTGTGAGGGTACATCGGATATGGCTAATAAAGCGTCAGAGCATTTACTCTCACACCGGACCTACTGCACTTCCCCTGCAACCCAGGCAGCTTAGATAATACCTCTGTGCGGGTAGTATTCATAAATGCGGCCATATCTTGCAGGGTGAAAGAATTAGACGCACTAGAAGTACTTGGCGTTGCTTGTGCGGGCGTTAATGGTTGTGACACTTGGGGAGAATTAAATGGCATAACCTGATTCCCTTCTGACTGAGAATCATCCTGTGACATACTTTTATTAGCTAAAATTTGTTCTTTGCAATTTATTGCCCTTTCAGTGCATGAGGGACACATTTTAAGTGGGGGTTCCACAATGGCTTCTAAACACACACCATTTAAAATAAAAAACTCTTGCTTGAAGAAAATAAAAACTAACATTTTATCACCTCTATCACTTTACCCTTCCTAGTACTCGTCGTACCTTATAGAAGAAATATGTTTATAATTCAATTGTCCCATATATGGTCTATATGGGACACTTGGATACACCGGTAACTTAACCTAAAGATCCTTACATTTTAAAGTCCTACTACTCATCCTTATTTTTTTTCCTCTCACTTGTCTCTCTCCTGCTCTTACTCCCCCCCCCCACCACCACCCCCATGTGCCCTGATTCTTTGTACTCCACTGATGTCATTCGAGAAAGGTACCCTTTATTAACTTTTTGATGTGGAATCTTGCAACACTGTCATCATCCCTATCATATCAATATGTGACCATCCTACATGATTAAAGACCAGCAGCAATTATGTGTATCAACCTATTTCTGCAATAATATGTATACTTGATGTCTTGTGTATATTATATTGTTTTATTTTTAAAAACTAATAAAACCAAAAAATTTCAATAAAAAAATCCCCCCTGTTGTAAAGTGAGAAAAGAAAGGAAAGATGCCTTAGTAATTATTTTTCTTTGTTTTACTTTATCACAGAAATAATACTGATTACCATAATATTCCTATGTCGGGATCTGCACCTTATATACTATTTTATCTTAAAATAATCTATGCAAAAAAATGATAATCATTCAAATCCAGTTATAGTTCAAACATGTTTTTATACATCATAACATAGGTTTTAGCGTATACATCATATACACTTATACTATAATGCTTTACCTATATCTAGATCTTTGTTACAATATCTCCCCCTCTCTCTCAAAGTAAAGTCTTATTTCAAAAATCACCATTAAAGAAATATTAGCCTAGTTCAAATAAAATGAAAAATAAACTATGTGATTTGTTTAGTTATTTTTTTGCTAAAATCTGCATCCGAGTAAACAAACTGTTGTTGCACACCTTGATTCAGCTAGACCAAAGCGGGAAAAAATCCATATACCATAAAAATGCTGTAGTAAAAAAGTTAAATGTTTGTCAGAAGATTGAGTTTGTCCAGTTTATTAGTCCTGCTTGCCTTATGGACTTCACCTATAATTGGGCCTGGGGCTATCTATTACATCAAAGGGAACCCCTTACTGTGTTAAGCCGCTAAAGAAGCTGCGTCTTGTCAACATAACTACTGTAACTCTTAAATCTGAAACTTTCTACTGAAGTTTTTTTGTTCTGAGATTACCCCCTGAGGCTATCTCCACAGTGGTTTTCAACAGGAGCAATAATGGTTTGCTTGGACAGGAGCTACTAAATGTCTCTGACTCTTATATTGCTATTACACGTCTGTGGAAGTGCCAAAACAATGTTTATTTTTGCTCTCTAATGAGGATCTAAATAGTGGATGCAATAAACAGGTTTTGAATAGAGAAGGTGTTAAACCTTTTGCTGTCAGCAATTCAGTTCTCTCTGGCAGGCAAGGGGTTATATGTGAATGTGTATATATTTTTTTTGAGTTATCCTTTAGTATTATAGGGAAAATTAAAAAGCATTAAAAACGGTCTACTAGGGGGAAGCAAAAATCATAATCCATTTGCTCAAAGAAAGCCATATAGTCTAAATCTTTGAGGTTGTCTGAAAGCAGAAGTCCAGTTTGACTAACATTTATCATTGCCACTGCCAAGTCATCCTAGAGAAAAATAGCTCTGCTCTCGTATTAGTATGATTTTAGAACTATGACCACTGACAAAGGTTTGTGATGACCAGCCAAAACAGAAAATCCAATTGGCTCACACAAACATTAGGCAGAAGAACTGCAAACAAATAACTCTGGAAAAAACAATTGGAATTCAGGAACACTGAGCATTTAAAGATGATCAATGCCACAAAATTATCAATGATTTTCAATTGAATGGTATATCTACCATGAAAGGTAAATAAGCAGATAGATGCATTCTACATGTAAACATTAGGTAAACTAACCCCAGCCTCAGTGAAAAGCATTGTGTTCTAGCATATCTTTTTATTTTATGCTTTCTTCCTGCGCCATCAATTCCCTCAGCTGACAGGGCACAATCTGTTAGCCAATGAACTGTAATACCTTCCCTAACCTGAAACTTGCTGCTTTTAAATAATATTGTGTGATTAAATAGTTGGAAAAAAAATAAGTGTAAGTATAAAGGGATATGAAACCCAATTGTTTTTCTTTCCTGATTCGGATAGAGCAGGCAATTTTAATCAACTTTCTAATTTACTCATATTATAAATTTTTCTTTGCTCGCTTGGTATCTTTATTTGAAAAAAAAAAAGCAGGAATGTAAGCTTAGGAGCCGGCCCATTTTTGGTTCAGCACACTGGGTAGTGCTTGCTGATTGTTGGCTGCATTTAGGTGTTTAGAAAAGAAAGCAATTTCTACTGCATATTACAAGAAAATGGCTAGAAAAAGATAATAGTAGGTAGATGAAAACGGCTAGAAAAAGTTAATAGTAGGTAATTAGGCATATTATTTGTTAATAACATTCTTTTGATCAATCTAAAATTTTTTTGTTTTTTTTTACGGTTTCATGTCCCTTTAATATTCACAACAGGTAAAAACACTTCTTTAAAACATTACCCTGCAGGGTTACTACTCACTCATTTCAACCTCAAAAAGTGTGAGTTATGTATAGCGCATATCAGTGTAGTATCAGTTATGGATCATCCTTCACTTAAGCTGCCACAACCGTATAATCACAAGATCGCTTACTCCCCAATGCAACAGTCCGACATGGCAAAGTCTTAATCTGAGTCTTATATAAATAAAAGGCATGTGCATTTTTGCATACTCAGCATTAGTTTTAAACGATTGTCGAATTCTGCTGATGGCTGTATCAAAGTAGATTTGTTGTATCTGCACCTACCCCATTATGGGATTTCTGTGGTTACACACAGGGCTGGAAGCAAAAAGAATGAGATGCTATATATCTTATTTGCTTTGGTAACAATGTATACAGAATACTAATTAGGTATAAAATATTTTTTGTACTTTTATGAAATCGAGGATTTTAAAGGGACAGTTTACATCAGAATTTTTATTATTTTAAAAGATAGATAATCCCTTTATTACCCATTTCCTAGTTTTGCATAACCAACACAGTTATATTAATATACTTTTTACCTTTGTGATTGCATTGTATCTAAGCCTCTGCAAACTGCCCCCTTATGTCAGTTCTTTTCACAGACTTGCATTTAAGCAAATCAGTGCTCACTCCTAGGTAACTCCACGTGCGTAAGTACAGTGTTATCTATATGACACACATGAACTAACACCCTCTAGTGGTGAAAAACTGTCAAAAAGCATTCACAAAAGAGGCGGATTTCAAGTGCTTAGAAATTAGCATATGAGCCTCCTAGGTTTAGCTTTCATCTAAGAATACCAAGAGAACAAAGCTAAATTGGTGTTAAAAGTAAATTGGAAATTATATGCCCAATCTGAAGTTTATTTGAACTAGACTGTCCCTTTAAATCACACTTTTATCTATACCATAACTTAGCTGAATATTGATTTTTCACTGGAAAGAAGCTTCACTTAGCAGCAGATCAAACCCATCTTATGCTGATGAGACCTAATGAGCTTGCATATCTTTTTTCTCTGATGCAAATGTAATTTAAATTTTGTTAACATAACGATTCAATATCTTTTTTATTTAGTTGTTTATTTGTTCTGTGCTTTAGTTTCAAAGTACATTGAGACATAACATTAGATTTTAGTAAAAACTGGAAAAATGGAAATGTTCTAAAACTTTTGACTGTGTGTGTATATATATATATATATATATATATATATATATATATATATATACATACAGGTGGCCCTTGGTTTACGCCGGTTCAATTTGCGCCGTTACAGAATAACAACCTTTTTTTCAGTCATGTGACTGCTATTGAAAAAGCATTGAAAAGCAGTGCACTAATTAAAATAGCCAGTAGGTGGAGTTGTCCGCTTGTGTTGCGGCAAAGTTATGCAATTTAGCAGACTGAAATTAATCTGTGTACACAGAGCAGAGCAGACCAGACCAAACCTATCGAGCAACAAGATCTAGCAGCCGCTTCCCTATTATCTTCCTGTCCAGCTGCTTGAGGTGAAGGTGTCTAACTGCCTATTAATCACTGCAGATTGAAATGCATAGAATAGGTACAAACCCACTATTATCTAACATGCTAACAATGCAGAGAACTGTTTGCAGAAAAATGTAAGTAAAAAAATATTTTTGTTCATTAAACTTAGTTTGATGATACAGTCTGTTGTGTGATTAATAAGGTTAATAATTCTGTTTAGCATTTAAAGTCTTCATATCAAAGCTTTAAAATTAATGTATTACAATTTTGAGAGGGGCCTGGAATCTAACACCCTCACTTCCATTGACTTACATTATAAACTGGGTTTCAATTTACAACATACATATACACTAGGGCTGGGTGATATGGGCAAAAAAAAAAAAAAATCACATTTTTTTTTTAGAAAAAAAAAAACACGATTGTGATTTAATAGCGATTTTCTTATAAATGACTATAACACCTTCATTTTGTATTAAAAAGTTTATTTAACACTACAGAATATTAATGTACATGTTTCTCAATGTCCAATACACTCTTGGAGCATAAAAATACAAAACTAAAAATAGTTAAAAATGAAATTTGCTGCCTGTGATGTGATTAAATAGTAGCCACTAGCCAGTTATTAGGTCTTATGACACACAACATTGTCATGTTTTCTTCGACAGTCATTCTAACAGTGGACAGTGGTATGATTAACAAATGAAGCAGTGTAAGCCACAAACACTTTTTTCAATTTCATTGAAAATGAGCCCTGCTTCTGTCCAGGAAATACATTGTAGATGCAGTTAAGTTAACCCAGCAGCAGAGGGGACTTCAGTTTTAGCCTTTTTGGCAGCCGTGGGGTTAACTGCATCTGCTATGTATTTGAGCCGTTTCTCAGAGAGCAGGAGATTGTGTGGGAGGTTGCATAATGTTTACATACCCTAAGGTTCAGACTGCAGACGTCCCTAGGGGGAAATATAAGTAAGTGGCTTTACCCTCCTCTTCATTCCTGCATGGAATCTGCTTTTAGACTTCTAGATTGATTGGCTGGCCGGCTGCTACTGAGATCAGAAAGTGAAAGTAAAACAGCCATTTTACAAATGTGTGCTAAAAGCAACCACTATATGGAGCTGGTTTACAAGAAATCACATACAAATCAATGCATTACAGCCACTTCTGAGGATTTTTTTGTTTAGCAAAAAATTGCGTTTTTTAAATAGCGGTTTTAAATCACATATGCGATTAATCGTGCAGCCCTATCAAACACACATACATACATTCAAAGAAAATTAGCTCCTTAAGGGAATTAAAGTATGACAATGACAGTCAAACATTATACTTAGTCCTCCGATGCATGGGAACCTCAATTTATTAAATGCTATTGAAATTTATTAAATGCTATTAAATGTTAGTCTCTTCGGAAAGAGACTAACACAGGAGGAGACCCCAGACGGGTTGACTTCGAAGTTAGTCCGTAGATCCATTCCCTCAATGCCTGTATCCACACAGTACCAAACAAATTGTCCGAAACAGAGCATCACACACCCTGCCGACTACTGCCTCTCTCATAGAACATACCCGCTGCTGGGGAGAATTGCAGACTGTCCCTTCTCCCTAGAGTCATTTCAGTTGCTGGAGAGAAGACAGGGTGAATGGGCTCACTCCAACATGCTGTTGCGGATCTGGGCCAACTACCCAGCATCCCTGGAGAATACAGGTGGAGACTGTAGTCCCATCCACTAGTACTAGATAGGAACCTCCCATTGCTTGCTCCTCCGCCGGGATTGCTGCATGCTCCTCCAGTCCCTCTGCCAGCGTGAGGCTGTCATTCCTGTTTTCTGGGGCGCCGGTTAGGGGTGGGCAGAGGCCGACAACACTCTTCCCTGTTGCTTGCTCTTCTGCTGGGTAATCTGCATCTGTTACCTCAGAGGAAAAGTCAATTAGATACACAATCTCTGGGTCTTGCTTGGGAGATAACAGGGTGACTAGGGTCCCCAAGCCAGGGGGGTGGGGATCTGGGCCAACGTCCCCATATCCCTGCAAACCACGTGTGGAGACCACTGTCTCATTCACACCTCCTGGACCAACATCCGTCAATATTTAGTCCACTAGATCTGCTGCCTCTGAAATAAGTAAAGGACCACTTTCCAGCAGTTCTAGGTAATCCACCTCAAGGTACCATTCCTGATAGATAAGCCATGTCAGGTCAGGCCCTAAGGCAAGTGCTTCCGATGGCTGTAACAGCTCCTGGCTCTTGCTTTGAATGTCCCAGAATCAAAATACCTCGGGACTGCCAAAGTCAACTTTCTCCTCAAATGCTTCCCATAATAAGCCGGGAAGCCAAAGTCATCACCTTCCGGGGAATAGTGCGTTTCTGCCCTCGACTGTCACCTGACTGCAAACCAATATAACGCTCTGTACCAATCCTCAAGCTTGACCTCTCTTTGCACCAGAAACTTCAGTTCAGCTATCCCCTCACCTGTGGGTTGTCCTTTCAGTAAACAGAGCCGCAAGTTTACCTGGTCCCTGAAGCGCTGTTCTGGGGAGGGCAGGACTTTGCCTCTGCAACCATACCAATTATCCAGTGCAAATTCCACATATCTAGCCGAATCAGGGCTCTCCATTCCAAGCACATCTCTTCTGGAACTGACGCTCCTAGCACAGCAAGGGCGACTGACTTCGCGCTCGAAGTCCCATATTGGAACTTCCCATTTAGAGGTATCTGATCCAAGCATCTCAGCTGTCCGAATAGTCCGATACCTGGTGATCTGCTTCACCACCTCAGCGTTCGTTACCCGGACTGCTGCTTCGGATGGGTTGGCTCCGTAGATTGACAACCTTCTCCACACTCTGCTGTGGAATTTTTCCTCTGCAGCATACATAATCGTCTAGCTGCGATCCTTCACTGGCTGCCATTGACGCATCTTTGTAGTGCTACTTAGGGACTGATAGCTAGGCAGCACATCCCTCCAAACCAGCTTGTCCTGTGCAGAAACAAGTTCATCAAGGTGGGTCAGCACTTGCTGCATTCGCCATAGGAGCTCCGCTTCCATAGCTGCGGGTGACGGTGCCGCTCCTCCTCTGTCAGCAGGACAAGAAATCAATCCCAGCGCTTGCCACTAAATGTGACGGACCGCCTGGTACCCCGAATAAGTACCTCTGTCAGGACACTTATCCTGGACGTCCCTTTATCCAGAGCAATAGCTCCTGGTATCTCCCTTTGACCGAAGTCTAAAGTTATAGAGGTGAACAGAACTGAGGCAACACTCAGGGGTCTGAAAACAAAATGAACACTTTACTTAAAAGCAGCACACATATTTAAACACCCTGGCATTCCAGAGTCACAGAGCTTCAGGTAACAGAGGGAGTTGATTAAACAGTAAAGCAAACATATGAACAATACATCAAACCTCTAACAATTGTCTATTCACAGGTAAAACAGATTAACATATCAATTTAATTAACTGGGGAAGAAAGTTAACTTAGACAATCTGATTTTGGGCAGTCTAGTTAACATAATCACACAGGAACATGATCAGTTTACCCAGACAGACTCCTGAGACACAATTAGATCGGAAACGTAAATAAAATACATCTTATTACAAAATATAAAAACAGCTCTTGTTAACTATTAAGTCCCACTTGGTTTATATAGTCACAATTGCTCCCACAAGGGGCACTCACACCCTGTACCCATCCTGTATTTATAGATACAGGGTGACGTGGACATAAGAGAGTTTTGAAAGTACATGGGGTGTCCAGCATATAAAATTCCACATTTCCATGTAGTCTCCGGGTATCCTTAAGCCCATGTACCCCCTGTCCAAAGAATGCGCCATAACAGGCCTTCAGATCTTGGTGACTCATGCCACACCCTCCTTTTATAGAGATGTACACAGTGGCTCCAATTTGTTACAGCAGGGGTAAACATAAAATGATTATAAGAGGTTTGGTAAATCTATTAGTTGATGGTGGCTAATCTACGTTTTTGTACATTAATCATTGCAGTAATAACAGATCATTATACTGTGTGTCATATGGCTAAGATATTAATTTGTGCTTGACAAACTTGCACTTATGTACTATTAATCTTCTTTGAAACCTCAATAATATATATATAAATATATATATATAAATGTTTTCTGGTAAGATATCTCTGTATATCAATAAATCCTTCACTACTGGGAGCTAGCTGGTTATAATTAACATTTGCCTCTTGTCCTTGGCTCAACAAATGTATTTAGCTAGCTTCCATTAATGGATTGATTCTCTGGAGCTGACATTAACAGTTATATACAAGTAACAGTGCAATAATACAATGCTGTAACATATTAGAGTAATTTATTTTTGCACTTTCATATGCCTTTAAATAACTTCTGAGTGACACTTACATAAAGGTTATAGTAAATTAAAGTGCACATAAGTAATGCAGTGAAAGAAGTACTGCAGACCTGATACTACTATCTTTCACCATTTATACAGTGATTAAATAGTTTTGAATTTTTATACTCTCTAAACTTTTAAATGGCTTTGCATCTATTAAAGTGCCATAATAGTAAAAACATAATTTATGCTTACCTGATAAATTTATTTCTCTTGTAGTGTATCCAGTCCACGGATCATCCATTACTTATGGAATATATTCTCCTTCCCAACAGGAAGTTGCAAGAGTCCACCCACAGCAAAGCTGCTATATAGCTCCTCCCCTAACTGCCATATTCAGTCATTCGTGCAGAGAAAGGAAAAACCATAGGGTGCAGTGGTGACTGTAGTTCAAATGAAAAAATTACCTGCCTTAAAGTGACAGGGCGGGCCGTGGACTGGATACACTACAAGAGAAATACATTTATCAGGTAAGCATAAATTATGTTTTCTCTTGTTAAGTGTATCCAGTCCACGGATCATCCATTACTTATGGAATACCAATACCAAAGCTAAAGTACACGGATGATGGGAGGGACAAGGCAGGTACTTAAACGGAAGTTACCACTGCCTGTAAAAAAAACCTTTCTCCCAAAAATAGCCTCCGAAGCAGCAAGGTATCAAATTTGTTAAATTTGAAAAAGTATGAAGCGCAGACCAAGACTCCGTCTTGTAAATCTGTTCAACAGAAGCCACATTTAAAAAAGGCCCAAGTGAAAACAGAATTTATGCTTACCTGATAAATTACTTTCTCCAACGGTGTGTCAGGTCCACGGCGTCATCCTTACTTGTGGGATATTCTCTTCCCCAACAGGAAATGGCAAAGAGTCCCAGCAAAGCTGGCCATATAGTCCCTCCTAGGCTCCGCCCACCCCAGTCATTCGACCGACGGACAGGAGGAAATATATATATAGGAGAAACCATATGGTACCGTGGTGACTGTAGTTAGAGAAAATAATTCATCAGACCTGATTAAAAAACCAGGGCGGGCCGTGGACCAGACACACCGTTGGAGAAAGTAATTTATCAGGTAAGCATAAATTCTGTTTTCTCCAACATTGGTGTGTCCGGTCCACGGCGTCATCCTTACTTGTGGGAACCAATACCAAAGCTTTAGGACACGGATGAAGGGAGGGAGCAAATCAGGTTACCTAAACGGAAGGCACCACAGCTTGCAAAACCTTTCTCCCAAAAATAGCCTCCGAAGAAGCAAAAGTATCAAATTTGTAAAATTTGGCAAAAGTGTGCAGTGAAGACCAAGTCGCTGCCTTACATATCTGGTCAACAGAAGCCTCGTTCTTGAAGGCCCATGTGGAAGCCACAGCCCTAGTGGAGTGAGCTGTGATTCTTTCAGGAGGCTGCCGTCCGGCAGTCTCATAAGCCAATCGGATAATGCTTTTAAGCCAAAAGGAAAGAGAGGTAGAAGTCGCTTTTTGACCTCTCCTTTTACCAGAATAAACAACAAACAAGGAAGATGTTTGTCTGAGATCTTTAGTAGCCTCTAAATAGAACTTTAGAGCACGGACAACGTCCAAATTGTGTAACAAACGTTCCTTCTTTGAAACTGGATTCGGACACAAAGAAGGTACAACTATCTCCTGGTTAATATTTTTGTTAGAAACAACTTTAGGAAGAAAACCAGGCTTAGTACGCAAAACCACCTTATCTGCATGGAACACCAGATAGGGCGGAGAACACTGCAGAGCAGATAACTCTGAAACTCTTCTAGCAGAAGAAATTGCAAGTAAAAACAAAACTTTCCAAGATAGTAACTTAATATCTATGGAATGTAAAGGTTCAAACGGAACCCCTTGAAGAACTGAAAGAACTAGATTTAGACTCCAGGGAGGAGTCAAAGGTCTGTAAACAGGCTTGATCCGAACCAAAGCCTGAACAAATGCTTGAACATCTGGCACAGCTGCCAGTCTTTTGTGTAGTAAGACAGATAAAGCAGAGATCTGTCCCTTTAGAGAACTTGCAGATAATCCTTTCTCCAAACCTTCTTGTAGAAAGGAGAGAATCTTAGGAATTTTTATCTTATTCCATGGGAATCCTTTGGATTCACACCAACAGATATATTTTTTCCATATCTTATGGTAAATTTTTCTAGTTACAGGTTTTCTGGCCTGAACCAGAGTATCTATAACATAATCTGAAAACCCACGCTTTGATAGAATCAAGCGTTCAATCTCCAAGCCGTCAGTTGGAGGGAGACCAGATTTGGATGTTCGAATGGACCCTGAACAAGAAGGTCCTGTCTCAAAGGTAGCTTCCATGGTGGAGCCGATGACATATTCACCAGGTCTGCATACCAAGTCCTGCGTGGCCACGCAGGAGCTATCAAGATCACAGAGGCCCTCTCCTGTTTGATCCTGGCTACCAGCCTGGGAATGAGAGGAAACGGTGGAAACACATAAGCTAGGTTGAAGGTCCAAGGTGCTACTAGTGCATCTACTAGAGTCGCCTTGGGATCCCTGGATCTGGACCCGTAGCAAGGGACCTTGAAGTTCTGACGAGACGCCATCAGATCCATGTCTGGAATGCCCCATAATTGAGTTATTTGGGCAAAGATTTCCGGATGGAGTTCCCACTCCCCCGGATGGAATGTCTGACAACTCAGAAAATCCGCTTCCCAATTTTCCACTCCTGGGATGTGGATCGCAGACAAGTGGCAGGAGTGATCCTCCGCCCATTGAATTATTTTGGTCACTTCTTTCATCGCCAGGGAACTCCTTGTTCCCCCCTGATGATTGATATATGCAACGGTCGTCATGTTGTCTGATTGAAACCTTATGAATTTGGCCTTTGCTAGTTGAGGCCAAGCTCTGAGAGCATTGAATATCGCTCTCAGTTCCAGAATGTTTATCGGGAGAAGAGACTCTTCCCGAGACCATAGTCCCTGAGCTTTCAGGGATTACCAGATCGCGCCCCAGCCCACTAGACTGGCGTCGGTCGTGACAATGACCCACTCTGGTCTGCGGAAGCTCATTCCCTGGGATAGATGGTCCAGGGTCAGCCACCAACGGAGTGAATCTCTGGTCTTTTGATCTACTTGAATCATTGGAGACAAGTCTGTATAATCCCCATTCCACTGTTTGAGCATGCACAGTTGTAATGGTCTTAGATGAATTCGTGCAAAAGGAACTATGTGCATTGTTGCAACCATCAATCCTACTACTTCCATGCACTGCGCTATGGAAGGACGAGGAACAGAATGAAGCACTTGATAAGAGCTTAGAAGTTTTGATTTTCTGACCTCTGTCAGAAAAATCCTCATTTCTAAGGAATCTATTATTGCTCCCAAGAAGGGAACTCTTGTTGACGGGGACAGAGAACTTTTTTCTTTGTTCACCTTCCATCCGTGAGATTTGAGAAAGGCTAGAACGATGTCCGTATGAGCCTTTGCTTTTGACAGGGACGACGCTTGTATTAGAATGTCGTCCAAGTAAGGTACTACTGCAATGCCCCTTGGTCTTAGAACCGCTAGAAGGGACCCTAGCACCTTTGTGAAAATCCTTGGAGCAGTGGCCAAACCGAATGGGAGGGCCACAAACTGGTAATGCTTGTCCAGAAAAGCGAACCTTAGGAACTGATGATGTTCCTTGTGGATAGGAATATGTAGGTACGCATCCTTTAGATCCACGGTAGTCATAAATTGACTTTCCTGGATGGTGGGTAGAATCGTTCGAATAGTTTCCATTTTGAACGATGGTACCCTGAGAAATTTGTTTAGGATCTTCAAATCCAAAATTGGTCTGAACGTTCCCTCTTTTTTGGGAACTACGAACAGATTGGAATAAAATCCCATTCCTTGTTCCTTTATTGGAACTGGGTGTATCACTCCCATCTTTAACAGGTCTTCTACACAATGTAAGAATGCCTGTCTCTTTATTTGGTTTGAGGATAAGTGAGACCTGTGGAACCTTCCCCTTGGGGGTAGTTCCTTGAACTCCAGGAGATAACCTTGAGAAACTATTTCTAGCGCCCAAGGATCCTGAACATCTCTTGCCCAAGCCTGAGCAAAGAGAGAGAGAGTCTGCCCCCCACTAGATCCGGTCCCGGATCGGGGGCTACTCCTTCATGCTGTTTTGTTAGCAGTGGCAGGCTTCTTGGCCTGCTTACCCTTGTTCCAGCCTTGCATTGGTTTCCAGGCTGGTTTGGGTTGTGAGGCATTACCCTCTTGCTTAGAGGATGCAGAATTAGAGGCTGGTTCGTTTCTGCGAAAGGGACGAAAATTAGGCTTATTTTTAGCCTTAAAAGACCTATCCTGTGGAAGGGCGTGGCCCTTTCCCCCAGTGATGTCTGAAATAATCTCTTTCAATTCTGGTCCAAATAAAGTTTTACCTTTGAAAGGGATGTTAAGCAATTTTGTCTTGGATGACACATCCGCTGACCAAGACTTTAGCCGAAGCGCTCTGCGCGCCACGATAGCAAACCCTGAATTTTTCGCCGCTAATCTAGCTAATTGCAAAGCGGCATCTAAAATAAAAGAGTTAGCCAATTTAAGTGCGTGAACTCTGTCCATAACCTCCTCATATGGAGTTTCTCTACTGAGCGACTTTTCTAGTTCCTCGAACCAGAACCACGCTGCCGTAGTGACAGGAACAATGCATGAAATTGGTTGTAGAAGGTAGCCTTGCTGTACAAAAATCTTTTTAAGCAAACCTTCCAATTTTTTATCCATAGGATCTTTGAAAGCACAACTATCTTCGATAGGAATAGTAGTGCGTTTGTTTAGAGTAGAAACTGCCCCCTCGACCTTGGGGACTGTCTGCCATAAGTCCTTTCTGGGGTCGACCATAGGAAATAATTTCTTAAATATAGAGGGGGGAACAAAAGGTATGCCGGGCTTTTCCCACTCCTTATTCACTATGTCCGCCACCCGCTTGGGTATAGGAAAAGCGTCGGGGGGCACCGGAACCTCTAGGAACTTGTCCATCTTGCATAATTTCTCTGGAATGACCAAGTTGTCACAATCATCCAGAGTAGATAACACCTCCTTAAGCAGTGCGCGGAGATGTTCTAATTTAAATTTAAATGTCACAACATCAGGTTCAGCTTGATGAGAAATTTTTCCTGAATCTGAGATTTCTCCATCACACAAAACCTCCCTCATGGCCCCATCAGATTGGTGTGAGGGTATGACAGAACAATTATCATCAGCGCCCTCTTGCTCTTCAGTGTTTAAGACAGAGCAATCGCGCTTTCTCTGATAAGAAGGCATTTTGGATAAAAGATTTGCTATGGAGTTATCCATTACAGCCGTTAATTGTTGCATGGTAATAAGTATTGGCGCACTAGATGTACTAGGGGCCTCCTGCATGGGCAAAACTGGTGTAGACACAGTAGGAGATGATGTAGTATCATGTTTACTCCCCTCATTTGAGGAATCATCTTGGGCAATATCATTATCTGTGGCAGTACTGTCCTTACTTTGTTTGGACGCTATGGCACAATTATCACATAAATTTAAATGGGGAGACACATTGGCTTTCATACATATAGAACATAGCTTATCTGATGGTACAGACATGTTAAACAGGCTTAAACTTGTCAACAAAGCACAAAAAACGTTTTAAAATAAAACCGTTACTGTCTAAATTTCAAACAGAAAACACTTTATTACTGAATATGTGAAAAAATATGAAGGAATCGTTCAAAAATTACCAAAATTTCACCACAGTGTCTTAAAGCATTAAAAGTATTGCACACCAAATTTCAGAGCTTTAACCCTTAAAATAACGGAACCGGAGCCGTTTTAAAATTTAACCCCTATACAGTCGCAGCTATAGTCTTTGCTGAGACCCAACCAAGCCCAGAGGGGAATACGATACCAAATGACGCCTTCTAGAAGCTTTTTCAGTGATTCTTAGATCCTCACACATGCATCTGCATGCCCTGCTTCCAAAAAACAACTGCGCAGTAATGGCGTGAAAATGAGGCTCAGTCTATAACTAGAAAGGCCCCCTGACTGAGAAAGGTGTCTAACACAGTGCCTGCCGTTTTATAAACGTTCCCCAAGATTATAAATGCCAATTGTTAGCCTAAATCTGAATAATATGCCCAAATAAAGCAATCGATTTAGCCCATAAAAATGTCTACCAGTTTTTTAGCCCATATTAAGCCCTTTATTCTGTTTAACTAAGAAAATGGCTTACCGGTCCCCATGAGGGGAAATGACAGCCTTCCAGCATTACACAGTCTTGTTAGAAATATGGCTAGTCATACCTTAAGCAGAAAAGTCTGCTAACTGTTTCCCCCAACTGAAGTTACTTCATCTCAACAGCCAAAAAACTCTTAACCATCTCCGTGGAGATGTTGCCTGTGCAACGGCAAAGAGAATGACTGGGGTGGGCGGAGCCTAGGAGGGACTATATGGCCAGCTTTGCTGGGACTCTTTGCCATTTCCTGTTAGGGAAGAGAATATCCCACAAGTAAGGATGACGCCGTGGACCGGACACACCAATGTTGGAGAAAACTACAGCTCTAGTAGAATGAGCTGCAATCCCTTCAGGAGGCTGCTGTCCAGCAGTCTCATAAGCTAAATGAATTAAGCTTTTTAACCAAAAAGACAGAGAGGCTGCTGAAGTCTTTTGACCTCTCCTCTGTCCAGAATAGACAACAAACAAGGTGAACGTTTGATGAAAACTGTAGTAACTTGTAAGTAAAACTTTAAAGCACAAACCACGTCCAATATTGTGTAATAGACGTTCCTTCTTTGAGGAAGGATTAGGATACAAGCATGGAACAACTATCTCTTGAGTGATGTTCTTGTTAGATACCACCTTAGGAAAAAACCCAGGTTGGTACACAGGACTACCTTATCCGTACGAAGGACCAGATAAGGAGAATCACATTGTAACACAGATAGCTTGGAGACTCTACGAGTCGAGGAAATAGCTACCCAAAAGGAACTTTCCAAGATAAAGATTGATATCTATGGAACAAAAAAAAAAGGTTAAAACGGGTATCAATGACTGACCCGGAGAAGCCATGCTTTGATAACATCAAGCGTTCAGTCTCCAGGCAGTCCATCTCAGATTGATTCTATTTAGATGGTTGAAAGGACCCTGAGGTAGAGGGACCTGTCTCAGAAGCAGAGACCGTGATGGAAAGGATGACATGTCCACCAGATCTGCATACCAGGTCCTGCGTGGCTACGCAGGCGCTGTCAAAAACACCAAAGCCCTCTCCTGCTTGGTCTTGACCTCCGGAGGAAATCCCACTCCCCCGGAAGAAAAGTCTGACGACTCAGAAAATCCACCTCCCAGTTCTCAACACCTGGGATATGGATAGCTGATAGACAAGAGTGAGTCTCTGTCCAGTGAATTATTGTAAGACTTCTAACATCACTAGGGAACTTCTGTTCCCCCTTGATGGCTGATGTAAGCCACAGTCGTGTATATTGTCCGACTGAGTATGATGTACCTCAGAGTTGCTAACTGAGGCCAAGTCTGAAGAGCATGGAATATCACTCCCAGAATAGTTATTAGAAGGAGGGTCTCCTCCTAAGTCCACTATCCCTGAGCCTTCAGGGAGTTCCAGACTGCATCCCAACCTAAAAGGCTGGCATCCATTGTAACAATTGTCCCATCTGACCTGCGGAAGGTCATACCCTTGGACAGATGGATCCGACATAGTCACCAGAGAAGAGAATCTCTGGTCTCTTGGTCCAGGATCAACAGGGGGACAAATCTGTGTAATCCCTGTTCCTCTGACTGAGCATGCATAGTTGCAGCGGTCTGAAATGTAGACGTGCAAACGGTACTATGTCCCTACCTATTAAGCCGATTTCATTCATGTACTGAGCCACCGAAGGGCGCGGATGGGATGAAAAACACGGCAGAATTTTAGAAACTTTGACAACCTGGACTCCGTCAGGTAAATTTTCATTTCTACAGAATCTATCAGAGTCCCTAGGAGGGAAACCCTTGAGATTGGGGATAGAGAACTCTTTCCTTGTTCACTTTCCACCCATGTGATCTCAGAAATGCCAGTACTACGTCCGTATGAGACTTGGCAATTTGGATGTTTGACGCCTGTATCAGGACGTCGTCTAACTAAGGGGCCACTTCTATGCCCCGCGGCCTAAGGACCGCCAAAGCGACCCCAGAACCTCCATAAAGATTCTTGGGGCTGTAGATATCCCAAAGGAAAGAGCTACAAACTGGTAATAACTGTCTAGAAAGGCAAACCTGAAAAACGAAGGTGATCGTTATGCATCACAATGTGAGGATAAGCATCCTTCAAATCCATTGTAGTCCTCTATTGACTCTCCTGGATCATAGTTAAGATGGTACGAATAGTTTCCATCTTAAATGACGGAATTCTGAGGAATTTGTTTAAGATCTTTAGATCCAAAATAGGTCTGAAGGTTCCCTCACCTTGGGAACCACAAACAGATTTGAGTAAAAACTCTGTCCCTGTTCCTCTCTTGGAACTGGATGGATCTCGTACACAATGTAAGAATGCCTCCTTCTTTATCTGGTTTGCAGATAATTGTGAAGGCGAAATCTCCCCTTTTTTTGGGGGGGAATCTTTGAAATCATAGTATTAATGGGACTGCTGAGGGAATCTGGATAATTCATTTTGTAATTTTAACTGCGCAAAAAAGCGCTAAATTAGGCCCCTCCCACTCATATTACAACAGTGGGAAGCTTCAGTTAACTGTTTCTATGCAAAATTTAAGCCAGCCATGTGGAAAAAACTTAGGCCCCAATAAGTTTTATCACCAAACATATGTTAAAAAACGATTAAACATGCCAGCAAACGTTTTAAAACACATTTTTACAAGAGTATGTATCTCTATTAATAAGCCTGATACCAGTCGCTTCTACTGCATTTAAGGCTATACCAACATTACAGTGTTATCACCAATGTACGTTAAAAAACGATTAAACATGCCAGCAAACGTTTTAAAACACATTTTTATAAGAGTATGTATCTCTATTAATAAGCCTGATACCAGTTGCTATCGCTGCATTTAAGGCTTTACTTACATTACTTCGGTATCAGCAGTATTTTCTTAGTCAATTCCATTCCTAGAAAAATATTTTACTGCACATACCTTATCTGCAGGAAAACCTGCACGCCATTCCCCCTCTGAAGTACCTCACTCCTCAGAATGTGTGAGAACAGCAAATGGATCTCAGTTACGTCTGCTAAGATCATAGAAAAACGCAGGCAGATTCTTCTTCCAAATACTGCCTGAGATAAACAGCACACTCCGGTGCCATTTAAAAATAACAAACTTTTGATTGAAGAATAAACTAAGTATAAATCACCACAGACTCTCACAACCTCCTATCTATGTTGAGGCTTGCAAGAGAATGACTGAATATGGCAGTTAGGGGAGGAGCTATATAGCAGCTTTGCTGTGGGTGGACTCTTGCAACTTCCTGTTGGGAAGGAGAATATATTCCATAAGTAATGGATGATCCGTGGACTGGATACACTTAACAAGAGAAAAAAACGACATGCTTTAATTTGTTTCAGCATGTCATTTTAAGACTATTGACCCTGCACTTCTGTGTGCTAAACCCCAGCAAAGGGGTTAAACAAACCACAGGAATGATGCTAGAGACCCATGGAGCACTGCTGGTCCTCCACAGAAACCACCACTGATCCAATCAGCAGTGCTCGTTGCACATCTGAGTGGTGTGACTAGCAAGGCTGAATGGATCAGCAGTGGGTACAAATTAGAGCATGTCAATGTTTGACTGTAATGGCCCTTCAATGTCAATGTAACACACATAAATGGGTTAAAAGAAACATTTGGCATTAAAGAGGAAAATTACATTTAAAATATATATTTCTTTATTTAAAATAAATAAAAAAAGTTTCTGTGCTGAATAAATATGTTCCTTTGTTAAGGAGTGTGTTGGTGACCACCAATAAAACTATCGGAGCTGTACTAACCAACAAGTGAGCTTCTATCCCCTTAGGCAGGTTGTGTATAAACTTGCACTTTCTGTTAGTCTCAAAATCAAAACAAACAGCTTTAACTTATTTTTCATGCTAAATAAATATTTTCTACATGTATACACATTTCTGCCTCATATGCAAGATTTTTACTTAATGTCCTTAAAAAAAAACAGAATTTATGTTTACCTGATAAATTTCTTTCTCCTACGGTGTATCCGGTCCACGGCTTCATCCTTAATTGTGGGATATTCTCAATCCCTACAGGAAGTGGCAAAGAGAGCACACAGCAGAGCTGTCCATAAAGCTCCCCTCAGGCTCCGCCCCCCCAGTCATTCGACCGACGGTTAGGAGAAAAAGGAGAACCATAGGGTGCAGTGGTGACTGTAGTTTACAAAAAATAAATTTAATACAAAAAGGAAAACAATATACAGAGGTGAAAGATGGAAAAAAACACACAATATTCTGTACAAATGAACTAAGAACTGATACTCTCCTTTAGGTCAGACCGCAGCCTTCTTGCAGTCTCTCCCTTGTGACTGTGTATAGATAGATAGTAGTAGTAGATGGCGCTGGTCTATTGAGTGATTTTCTCTAGTAAGTGAAGAGAAAAAAGGCTTGATGCATATATTGAAGCCAATTAATATGGGTGCAGTATACTCACTCCATAAGATGAATCTTTACAGCTGAAAGGGAGCGTAGCGTCAGATGGCAAGAGTCCACAGGTTCCTGGAGTCAAATACTGAATTTCAGGTTTATCCAAAAGTGGACTATAAATGAATAGAGACCCAAATGACAAAAGTATCCAGTGTATAATTGAAAAAATGCAGTAACTTACTCCATAAATAAGGAGATTCCAGCTCAGCACAGCAAAACAAGATCTTGACAATCTTTCAACAAAGGATAAAAGGTTTTATTTGCTCAACGCGTTTCAACGTATTACACGTCTTTATCAAGAGCATACATTAAAACAAGTAAAACAGGTAAGTAAAACACACTCAATACTTGGTTTTACTTACCTGTTTTACTTGTTTTAATGTATGCTCTTGAAAAAGACGTGTAATACGTTGAAACGCGTTGAGAAAATAAAACCTTTTATCCTTTGTTGAAAGATTGTCAAGATCTTGTTTTGCTGTGCTGAGCTGGAATCTCCTTATTTATGGAGTAAGTTACTACATTTTTTCAATTATACACTGGATACTTTTGTCATTTGGGTCTCTATTCATTTATAGTCCACTTTTGGATAAACCTGAAAATTCAGTATTTGCCATCTGACGCTACGTTCCCTTTCAGCTGTAAAGATTCATCTTATGGAGTGAGTATACTGCACCCATATTAATTGGCTTCAATATATGCATCAAGCCTTTTTTCTCTTCACTTACTAGAGAAAATCACTCAATAGACCAGCGCCATCTACTACTACTATCTAAAAAATAAATTTAAACCTGATCAAAATGCCAGGGCGGGCCGTGGACCGGATACACCGTAGGAGAAAGAAATTTATCAGGTAAACATAAATTCTGTTTTCTCCTACATTGGTGTATCCGGTCCACGGCTTCATCCTTACTTGTGGGAACCAATACCAAAGCTTTAGGACACGGATGAAGGGAGGGAACAAGTCAGGTAACCTAAACGGAAGGCACCACTGCTTGCAAAACCTTTCTCCCAAAAATAGCCTCCGAAGAAGCAAAAGTATCGAATTTGTAAAATTTGGCAAACGTATGCAGTGAAGACCAAGTCGCTGCCTTACAAATCTGTTCAACAGAAGCCTCATTCTTGAAAGCCCATGTGGAAGCCACAGCTCTAGTAGAGTGAGCTGTAAATCGTTCAGGCTGCCTTCCAGCAGTCTCATAAGCCAACCGGATGATGCATTTCAGCCACATCAAGATTGTGTAACAGACGTTCCTTGTAAGAAACTGGATTAGGACACAGAGAAGGAACAACTATTTCCTGGTTGATATTCTTATTGGAAACCACTTTTGGAAGAAAACCAGGTTTGGTACGTAAAACGACCTTATCTGTATGAAACACCAGATAGGGTGAATTACACTGCAAAGCAGACAATTCAGAAACTCTTCTAGCAGAAGAAATAGCTACTAAAAACAAAACTTTCCAAGATAGTAACTTAATATCTATGGAATGTAGAGCTTCAAACGGAACCCCTTAAAGAACTGAAAGAACTAAATTTAGACTCCATGGAGGAGCCACAGGTCTGTAGACAGGCTTGATTCTGACTAAAGCCTGTACAAACGCCTGAATATCTGGCATGGCTGCCAGACGCTTGTGTAACAAAACAGACAGAGCAGATATCTGTCCCTTTAAAGAACTAGCTGACAGACCTTTCTCCAATCCTTCTTGGAGAAAAGATAGTATCCTTGGAATCCTAATCTTACTCCATGAGTAACCCTTGGATTCGCACCAGCAAAGATATTTCCGCCATATCTTATGGTAAATTTTCCTGGTGACAGGCTTTCTAGCCTGGATCAGAGTATCTATAACTGATTCCGAAAACCCACGCTTAGCTAGAATCAAGCGTTCAATCTCCAAGCAGTCAGTTGCAGAGAAACTAGGTTTGGATGTTCGAATGGACCTTGAATTAGAAGGTCCTGCCTCAAAGGCAGCTTCCATGGTGGAACCGATGACATATTCACCAGGTCTGCATACCAAGTCCTGCGTGGCCACGCAGGAGCTATCAGAATTACCGAAGCCTTCTCCTGTTTGATCCTGGCTACTAGCCGGGGGAGAAGGGGAAACGGTGGAAAGACATAAGCTAGATTGAACGACCAAGGCGCTACTAAGGCATCTAACAATGTCGCCTTGGGATCCCTGGACCTGGACCCGTAACGTGTAACTTTGGAGTTCTGACGTGACGCCATCAGATCCAGATCTGGAATGCCCAATAGCTGGGTCAGCTGAGCAAAAACCTCCGGGTGGAGTTCCCACTCCCCCGGATGGAAAGTCTGACGACTCAGATAATCCGCTTCCCAGTTGTCCACTCCTGGGATGTGAATTGCTGATGGCAGGAGTGATCCTCTGCCCATTTGATGATCTTGGATACCTCCCTCATCGCCAGGGAACTCTTTGTTCCCCCCTGATGATTGATGTACGCTACAGTCGTCATGTTGTCCGACTGAAATCTGATGAATTTGGCCTCCGCTAGTAGAGGCCATGCCTGGAGCGCATTGAATATGGCTCTCAATTCCAAAATGTTTATCGGGAGAAGAGATTCTTCCCGAGACCATAGACCCTGAGCCTTCAGGGACTTCCAGACCGCGCCCCAGCCTAAGAGGCTGGCGTCGGTCGTGACAATGATCCACTCCGGTCTTCGGAAACTCATTCCCTGAGACAGGTGATCCTGAGACAACCACCAGAGGAGTGAGTCTCTGGTTTGCTGGTCCATCTGAATCTGGGGAGACAAATCTGCATAATCCCCATTCCATTGTTTGAGCATGCACAGTTGCAATGGTCTTAAATGAATTCGAGCAAAAGGAACCACGTCCATTGCCGCAACCATTAGTCCTATTACCTCCATGCACTGAGCTATAGAGGGTTGAGGAATGGATTGAAGAACTCGACAAGTGTTCAAAAGTTTTAATTTCCTGACCTCTGTCAGAAAGATTTTCATTTCTACCGAGTCTATTATTGTTCCCAGGAAGGGAACCCTTGTGAACGGGGACAGAGAACTTTTTTCTATGTTCACCTTCCACCCGTGAGACCTTAGAAAGGCTAGAACAATGTCCGTATGAGCCCTTGCTTTGTGAAAGGACGACGCCTGTATTAAAATGTCGTCTAGGTAAGGTGCTACTGCAATGCCCCTTGGCCTTAGCACCGCTAGAAGGGACCCTAGCACCTTTGTGAACATTCTGAGAGCAGTGGCCAATCCGAAGGGAAGAGCCACGAACTGGTAATGCTTGTCCAGAAAGGCGAACCTCAGAAACTGATGGTGATCTTTGTGGATAGGAATATGCAGGTACGCATCCTTTAAGTCCACGGTAGTCATATATTGACCCACCTGGATCATTGGTAAAATTGTCCGAATGGTTTCCATTTCGAATGATGGAACTCTGAGGAATTTGTTTAGGATCTTTAAATCCATAATTGGCCTGAAAGATACTTCCTTTTTGGGAACTACAAACAGGTTTGAGTAAAATCCCAGTCCTTGTTCTGCTGTTGGAACTGGGTTTATCACTCCCATTTTTAAAAGGTCTTCTACGCAATGTAAGAATGCCTGTCTCTTTATCTGGTCTAAAGATAAGCGAGACATGTGGAACCTTCCCCTTGGAGGAAGGTCCTTGAATTCTAGAAGATACCCCTGAGAGACAATTTCTAGTGTCCAGGGGTCCGGAACATCTCTTGCCCAGGCCTGAGCAAAGAGAGAAAGTCTGCCCCCTACTAGATCCGGTCCCGGATCGGGGGCTACCCCTTCATGCTGTCTTGGTAGCAGCAGCAGGCTTTTTGGCCTGTTTACCTTTGTTCCAGCCTTGCAATGGTTTCCATGCTGGTTTGGGCTGGGGTGCGTTACCCTCTTGCCTAGTGGCTGTAGAGGTAGAAGCCGGTCCGTTCCTGAAATTGCGAAAGGAACGAAAATTAGACTTATTTTTAGCTTTGAAAGGTCTATCCTGTGGAAGGGCATGGCCCTTTCCCCCAGTGATATCTGAAATAATTTATTTCAACTCTGGCCCGAATAGGGTCTTACCCTTGAAAGGAATATTAAGCAATTTTGTTTTGGACGACACATCCGCCGACCACGATTTTAGCCAAAGCGCCCTACGCGCCACTATTGCGAAACCAGAATTTTTCGCCGCTAATTTAGCTAGCTGAAAAGCGGCATCTGTAATGAAAGAATTAGCCAACTTCAACGCGTGAATTCTATCCATGACTTCTTCATAAGAAGTCTCCTTCTGGAGCGAGTTTTCTAATTCCTCAAACCAAAAAGCAGCTGCAGTGGTTACAGGAATAATGCAAGAAATTGGTTGAAGAAGAAAACCTTGTTGAACAAAAATTTTCTTAAGTAAACCTTCTAATTTTTTATCCATAGGATCTTTGAAAACGCAACTGTCTTCTATTGGTATAGTTGTGCGCTTAGCTAGCGTTGAAACTGCCCCCTCTACCTTAGGGACCGTCTGCCACGCGTCCCTTCTGGGGTCAACAATGGGGAACATTTTCTTAAATATAGGAGGGGGAACAAAAGGTACACCTGGCTTCTCCCACTCCTTATTCACTATATCCGCCACCCTCTTAGGTATCGGAAACGCATCAGTGTGTACTGGGACCTCTAAGAATTTATCCATTTTACACAATTTTTCTGGGACCACCAAAGGGTCACAATCATCAAGAGTAGCTAGGACCTTCTTAAGTAGAGCGCGGAGGTGTTCAAGCTTAAATTTAAATGCTATGGTATCAGGCTCTGCCTGCTGAGAAACTTTTACTGTGTCAGAAATTTCTCCCTCAGACAGGCCCTCCCTCACCGCCAAGTCAGATTGATGTGAGGGCACTACAGATAAATTATCCTCTGCGTCTGCTTGCTCATTTTCTGTATTTAAAACTGAGCAATCATGCTTCCTAGGAAAAGCTGGCAGTTTGGATAAAAATGCTGCGAGAGAATTATCCATTACTGCTGCTAACTGTTGCATAGTAATAGCAATTGGCGCGCTAGATGTACTGGGCATCGCTTGCGCGGGCATAGCTGGTGTTGACACAGAAGGAGAGGATAGTGAGCTATCCTCACTACCTTCAGCTAAAGAATCATCTTGGGCTATATCTTTAAGCGTGATTGTACGGTCCTTAATCTGTTTGGACGCTATGGCACACTTCACACATAAATTTAATGGGGGAACCACCTTGGCCTTTGAATATACAGAACATAGGTTATCTGAAGGGTCAGACATGTTTGACAGAGTTAAACAGATCTTCAATGCAAAAAAAATTATTTTTGACAAAAACGTTACTGTGTCTTTAAATAATAAAAGTGCACACTTTATTATTAAAACATCAAAAAACCATCAAATAAACATCCGATTTTAATGAAATTTTCACCACAGTGTCTTAATGCTTTGAAAGGATTGCACACAAATTTTCAGACCAATTAACCCCTTAATGCCCAAACCGGAGCTAATAACAGCAATTAACCTGTTAAAAACACTACAGTACTATGCCACAGCTTCCACTGTGGCCTTTACCTTCCTTAGGGATTATTTTAGTAGGAAATAAGCCTCTCTGGAGTCTTTTCTGATGCCTCTGGACTCCCCACGTGAAGCTGCATGAACTGCCTAAGCAAAACAACTGTGCAATTGAGGCCTGAAATGAGGCCTCCTCCCTCTTCATTCCAGAGTGGAGCGGCCTTTCTGACTAGAATAGGTGTCCAAATAAGTGCCAGGCGCAAAATAAAACCCCAAAAGTGTTTTAAAGTCTGAAAAAACACCTTATTTATAGTGAAAACATGCTAAAAAGCAATCGATTTAGCCCACAATAGTGTCAACCAGCATAGAGCCCTTAATATAAGCCATAATTTTATACAGAGTCTAAGAAAAATGGCTTACCTATCCCAGAGGGGATTGCTGACAGTCTTCTAGCATTACTAGGTCTTGTTAAAAAAATGACTGATCATACCTGAAGCAGTTAAGCCTGCAAACTGTTCCCCCCAACTGAAGTTCTCTGGTTTCAACAGTCCAACAGCAATGGATTTTAGTTACTGGTGCTAAAATCATATTCCTCTCAGCAGAAATCTTCATCACTTTCTGCTGCAGAGTAAATAGTACAAGCCGGCACTATTTTAAAATAACAAACTCTTGATAGAAGAATAAAAAACTACAACTAAACACCACATACTCTTTACCACCCCCGTGGAGATGCTACTAGTTAGAGCGGCAAAGAGAATGACTGGGGGGGCGGAGCCTGAGGGGAGCTATATGGACAGCTCTGCTGTGTGCTCTCTTTGCCACTTCCTGTAGGGATTGAGAATATCCCACAAGTAAGGATGAAGCCATGGACCGGATACACCAATGTAGGAGAAATAAAAACACGTATTTGCTAGAAAGCTGTCAGATAAGGTAAGGTTTTTAAGCAAGGTCAGTAATCATAGCAGTAAACCATAAAAATCCTTAAATATTACAGTGCCGGGGGGGCGTGTCCGATCTGCGTGCCTGACAGGACGCATCTACTGCAGGCTCTAATTGAATTCTCTTTAATCCTCCGATTTTAGAGCCCATAACAGCTAAATCAATTACATAATCAAATGTTTAGTAGCTACTGAGCAAGCGGTGGCTATTTTGCAATCTTTGACAGCTGTTTGCATTATACTAGAGCCACAGTTCGGAAGTTTCAGACCTAGGGCGGAGGCCTACATATAGGTAGCGACCCCCCCCCCCCCGGACTCACCGGGTTACCAGTGCCGGCAACATGCTGTTGCCTTACTGATCCTTTAAGCTACTCTGGACATTGCAAGCAACCTACAACTAATAACGGTACAGACCTCCATCTCCAAATCGCTGCCCTCCAGAACACCCCAAAATGGCGACTGCATGGGAGACTAGCTTACAGCAGGAGTTGGATCAGCGCTTTGCCAGATTAGACAATCTTCTTCTACGATTATACCAACGTTCTTTTCCACTAGATTACATGGAACGCAAAGTGCCGATGACGGAACAAATAGCTACAGAGGATTCAGCACAGACCTCTGCAACACCTTTAAACAATGAAGGTGACCGAAAAGAAACAACAATGGAGGATAAGCCCCCGACTGCAGCAGATCTGTTGACACAACTGAAGGCGCGGGACCCACATCAAGCTGTACAAGAAGACAAATATAACCCTTACAGCAAGGAAGCTGCTTGGACGGATCACGGATCGCTGGTGGTGCCAGAGGGTCTAGACGAGACCGCAGGGGCAGCATATACTTACAGGTCACTAGCCAAAATTGCCTCCGTCCCTTCCTATGCCGGTAAGCCTGCCACGATTTACTTTAAAGTGGATAATAGCTCTTATGCTGTCACTAACATCGCAGCACAGACACTCTGCACAATTTCCTCAACGGGGGTGTGTGGTGACATTGGGACCCATCGAGACACACAATTAAAACGCAGCCAGAAGCACCGTTCTTCTACACCTCAATTCACTACTTATGGGCTATTCACCCTAGGATCAGATACAGTGCAGATCGCACTAGCATGCCGCTCACAAGCATTGGAAATTGATAAATTGTATACTATTGACAGTGATCCTGCCTCCCCAACCTGTGGGAACTACTGCCCCTCTTGCTTCCACATTGAAAGGCATTTTCCAGACACAGGAGAGGGGTAGTCTGCAAACACCCTTCTCATACTGCATACACCGGACTGTGCTTGCAGGGTGAACTCGCTAGCCAACATTTAGTTCTGTGTTTACCTTTTCTAGGGGCTCTCTAGAGGACTGCTATTCTCCAATGTTTATGGTTATGCCCTATTTTTCATGTTTAAAAGTTAATTGGTTATTTATTATAATGTTGTGAGGGGGAAAGGGAAAAAAAAAAAAAAAAGTTGTGCATAATAACTCTAACTATTGACGGACAAATGTATTAATTGCACCCGAACGCAAAAATGCCAAAGTAGTTACTCTATATATGTGCCGGTCATATACTGCTCATATGAGTGCGCGTTTTCAACTTGCTTAGGGGCAATATGGCGCAGCGGAAACAGTTAACACATCTACTCAACAAAGCGCACTTAGAACCCTTGGTAGAGTATAAGCCTTTGTTTGCCTGATTGAATAGCATGCTAGCATCCTACTCCCCTACACAATACTATTTTATAAAAAATTGTTGCGTCCCTCGGCTGGGCCCTTATGTCACTAATTGCAATTGCTTCTCTCTAGAGACATGGAACTATCTCACATTGAGAGGCGATCGCGGCACTAAAGCCATATCCACCAAATTACTATGCGTACCAAATAACTCTAAAATATAGTTAGGCCCAATAGATTTTAGATTCCACCAATTTTGGCCAACGCAGCTGTCTCCCATAACTGATCAATTCTAGTACAACTCCCTCAGAGAGGCATGTGTTTGTACGTTTGTGTATATGCGCCCTGACATAACCCCTGCTTATCATAATTTATCAATTTAAAAGCCCATGGGTGACTTGATTAAAACTAAGGGGAGAGAATAATATGGAAAGAGCATTATCAAGTATATTAAAGCTTGTCAATCACCTTGTGTTGCAGTACAACCCTGTGTATCAAATATGCTGAGAATATTTGAGCTCCAATCTGTACCTTACATCTTGTCCTACAGCCTTGCGTATGTTCTTGTTTATGCTTATTAATCCCTATATGCTTCCTATATATTATAAATTAGGATCCAAGAGTGGTCCACAATATGCCTAAAAGGGACCAAAATGAGGAAAACCCACCAAGCATCACCAGAGTGTTTTCTTTGTTGTTGTATGATATATATTTCTTTTACTTCTTTTTTTTGGTGTTTCAAACCACTGTAACATGCAATCCCTCAATAAAAAATGTTTAAAAAAAAAAAAAAAAAAAAATTACAGTGCCAAGCCCAGGATGATCTCACAAGGAAAACAAGGAAAGATTACTAAATATTTGAATCAGCAATAAACTTCAAGTCACTGAGTGGAGCATACACAGTTGTCAAACAGTCTTGCATGCAGTATGTTAGGAATAACCTAGTATAAAAACACAGATTTGCGGCTGATGTAGCACACGCATATAAACCTCTTCCAAATTGTTTTTTGTACCCACACACAAAATAAATATACGTGTACACAGCTGAACTTTACAGTCTAGGAGAGTAACTTCCGGTACATTTACAATGTGTTTTCATTGTTTAATAAATAAAAAGGTTTACTAATCTATAATATACTGTATTTAGTAGACTAAAACAAGTACATTGTGTTCTTAATTTGTGACCACTGGTTCATTTTCGACAAAATATTTTTAAATAAGAAGGTAAACTACCCACAAAAAGATAAACTATTTACTTTAAACGAGTGTCTAATTCAGAAAAAAGTAATTGCATTTAGTGAGAAAGTCTGTATGTCAAATTAGTTCAGTTATATTTGTGAGTAGTGGTTTAAAAGTTATACATTTACACTATTGCTATTTTTAGGAATATGTCAAAATGTTACTAAAATGTATAGTAATACAATTTTTCCCCTCTCCTGAACTCAAAGTGCATTTATAGTTTAACCCATACGAAAGATACCACAATTAAACAACAATAACCTGAGCATTGGTGATCTTGCTAAAACTGCACTTCTCTCCATTACTTTTCTTTCATGATTCAGACAGAGCACACAATTTTAAACAACTTTCCAATTAACTTCTATTATCAAATGTGTGTTTTGGGATCCTATGTTGAAGAAAGTAGCAGTGCACAACTGGGAATTAGCTTAAGAAAGTAGCAGTGCACAACTGGGAATTAGCTTAACATTGAGTGAGCCAAAAAAACACATAAATTATGCTTACCTGATAATTTCAATTCCATCTGTATGGGAAGAGTCCACAGCTGCATTCCTTACTTGTGGAAAATACTGAACCTGGCCACCAGGAGGCAGCAAAGACACCCCAGCCAAAGGCTTAAATACCTCCCCCACTTCCTCATAACCCAGGTCATTCTGCCGAGGGAACAAGGAACAGTAGGAAAAATATCAGGGTGAAAAAGGTGCCAGAAGAAACAATTTCAAATTTAGGGCCGCCCATCGGAAAACACGGGTGGGAGCTGTGGACTCTTCCCATACAGATGGAAATTAAATTATTATCATGTAAGCATAATTTATGTTTTCCATCTTAAAATGGAAAGAGTCCACAGCTGCATTCCTTACTTGTGGGAAACATATACCCAAGCTCTAGAGTACACAGAATGCTAACAAGAGGGAAAAAAGAGAGGCGGACCCTAATCTGAGGGCACCAAAGCCTTTCTCCTGAAGGCTGCTTCAGCAGAAGCAAAAACATCAAACTTGTAAAATTTGGGAAAAAGTATGTAAGGAGAACCAGATAGCCGCTTTACAAATCTGATCCATAGAGGCCTCAATTTTGAAGGCCCAAGAGGAACCACTGCTCTCGTAGAATGAGCCGTAATCCTCAGATGAAGCTTATGTCCCGCCGTTTCTATGCTAAACGGATGACACTCCTCAGACAAAAAGATAAGGAAGTCGAAGAGGACATCTGACCCCTACGCTTCCCAGAAAAGAGAACGAACAGAGAAAGAGGTTTGTCTAAATTCCTTCTTGGCCTGAAGATAGAACTTCAAGGCACGAACCACATACAGAAATACGTTGTAAACGTTCCTTCCACGAAGAAGGATTAGGACATAAGAAAGGAACCACAATCTCTTGATTGATATTACGAATTGACACAACCTTAGGAAGAAAACCTAACTTGGTTTGTAGAACAGCCTTATCGGCATAAAACACCAGATAAGGAGGGTGGCATTGCAAAGGCAGCAATCTCAGAGACTCTGCATGCAGTAGCATTAGCTAGTAGAAAAAGTACCTTCCAAGACAACAATCTACTTCATGCATAGGCTCCAACGGAGTCCGTTGCAAAACCTTAAGGACAAGATTTAAACTTCAAGGAGGAGCCTTAGATCTAAACACAGGTCTGATACCAGCAGAGCCTTAACAAATGGCTGCACATCTGGAAGCTCTGCAAACCTCTTGTGCAGTAACAGAGACAGGGACGAAAACTGTCCCTTCAGGGGACTTGCAGAAAATCCCTTCTCCAGTTCATCCTGGAGAACAGAATAAGTAGGTCCTCCACACCTTATGATAGATGTGGCGAGCAACCAGCTTACAAGCTTGAATGAGAGTAAAAATAACTCTCTCAGAAAACCCTCTCTTGGCTAGGAATTAGCATTCAATCTCCACGCAGTCAGCCTCAGAGAATCTACACATTGATGAACAAAGAGACCTTGGTCAGCAGATCCCTGCGACAAGGTAACTTCTACGGAGGAGATGATGACATCTCTCACAAGATCTGCAAACCATATCCCTCGCGGCCAAGACAGAGCATTCAGTATCACTGACACCTGCTTGACTTGAGCCACTACACTAGAAAGTAGTGGTAACGGTCGGAAAGGATAAATTAGGTTGAACCTCCAAGGCATCGCTAATGCATCTGCTCCGCATGAGAATCCCTGTACCTCGACCCCTATCTGGGTACTTGGTATTGAGATGTTATAAGATCTTCCTCTTGCAAATCTCTGCAAACACTGGGGATGGAGAGACCATTCTCCCGGCTGAGGAAATCCGCTTCCCAGTTATCCACACCCAGAATGTGGATCGCTAACAGCAAACAAATGCGGGTCTCCCCCACACCAGAATCCGAGATACTTCTCTCATAGCTAGGGAGCTTCTCGTTCCCCCCTGATGATTGATGTAAGCCACGAGGATATATTGTTTGATTGGAATCTGATTAACTGGGACAAACCCAGCAGAGGCCAAGCCTTCAGAGCATTGTATATTGCCTAAAGATCCAAAAATGAGATCAGGAACTTTACCTCCTGAGACCAGATGCCCTGTGCCTTCCTGGCACCCTAAACGGCTCCCCATTCTGACAGTCTCGCAACTGTAGTCACAATCACCCAGGATAGTCTTGAGACGGACGTCTCTCAGGACAAGTGATCCGGACAAAACCAAGAGAGTGATTCTCCCGATTTGTTGTCCAGAGAAATATGTTGAGACAGATCCAAATGATTGCCATTCCACTAGTTCAGCATGCGCAGTTGCAACAGTCTGAGGTGAAACTTGGCAAAGGAAATGATGTCCAAGCTGGACACCATGAGACCAATCACCTCCATACACCAAGCTACAGATGGCCTTAAGGAGATCTGGAGGGCAAGACATGTTGAAGCTAGCTTGCAATGGCCCCTAGTTATCAAGCCGTCAACCTCAAATACGCTGGAATTCCTCAGCGTATTTGTGGCGAGGCTGATTCGCCTTAGTTATCAAGCCCTAGATACCGGCAAAAGTAGAATTTAGTGACGTAAGCTTCGATCCGCTGGACTCAGTCGGACACAGATCGATGCTTACGTCACTACAGATGTTCCGCACACAAGTGCGGCACAATCTGACTACTTCTGCTAGTTATGAAAAAACTAGCAGGTACGCTCGGCACTTTTCCAGCCCAGCCCTGGGGGCGGCGGATCCCATAGGAATCAATGGGAGTCTGACCATAGCGAAAGTTCATGTTCGCTGCTGCCAGATATCCCATTGATTCCTATGGGAGCTGTCTACACCTAACACCCTAACATGTACCCCGAGTCTAAACACCCCTAATCTGTCCCCCCTACACCACTGCAACTAAATAAATGTATTAGAAACAATATCTATGGAGAAGCGCTAAAAAGCTAAAGGTGCAACAGTGAATCACAAAAACAGATATATCAACTGGCTATGCCAAAGAATTTATTAAAACAATTCGATATAATACATAAATGTAAAGATGTAAAAATCGGACGTCTCCGATATAGTATAAAATCACAAATAAAATAAAATGAACTAAGTGCTGTTGCCACTAAAAAAGATAAGACCTCTGAAATGGTGCTGTAATTGATGGTACAGGGGCCCCTCAAGCACAAAAAAAGTCTCACCAAGCGAGATCCATATTAGGGTAAGATTAATATGTATTACCTTCCTCCCACGGGGGGTCTAAAGTTCGACCGTGGGAGGAAGGTTCCGTGAGGCGCGTATGTGGCTCGTGACATCACCGACCAGGGGCGTTGTCTCCAGGCTAAGATCCTATTGGTCAGGATAGCCGGGCATGAAGTATAGCGGTCGCTATATTGTAGACTTGAACAGGTCCCCGCTCTTAGTGCAGATAAGCATGCAGGATTAAACTTGTCATACAGCAACCTCGTAGGAACTTGTAGCTTGCTTCAGTGCCAGTTTCTTCTTGCTGTCATTGGGCTCAGTGTATTCGATATCCAAAAACTTTATCCGGACCAGTGTCCTTCTCAGCACAGTCTTAATGCTCTTGTGTGGATAACATAAAACACAGAGTAGCTGTGGCTTCTTAACGCGTTTATCCCTCTTACAGGGCTTTTTCAAGATGAATTAGCTCCAGTCACAGCTTTCTTTTAAACAGTCCAAACACATTACCTATTGGTCAGGTTGGATCAATTAGTGAACTTTTTCGCTCTACCACTTATACAATTTCCTTATTATAAATACACTAAGTGTGTTAATCACACCTTAATAAAATCTTAGTATACTTTCTTATCTATACACATATCCCCTCCCCCCCTCTTTTTTTGCTAAATCACAAAATATACCTCTTTTTAAACGCATTAGCGTAACTACATATTTTCACTAAATCTACACTCAAGCGGCTACTATCCGCCAGTGATATACACACATAGTTTTTCTATCTAGTATTACCAATCACCATTTAGGTACATTTTAAAATATGCTATATATATTAACTTCTTCACTATTAGTGCACAGCTATCTTATTTAAGAGAACGAATTTTAAACATGTATGTAGGAATTTATGTCTAAAAATTTTTTTTATTCTTTTTTCGCTCTTTGCGGTCTTTTTTTTACTATAAGTGCTAGAAAGTTGCCAATACTGTTGCCAATAGTACTGCTACAGGGAATACACCTGTTCCACTAATTGATCCAACCTGACCAATAGGTAATGTGTTTGGACTGTTTAAAAGGAAGCTGTGACTGGAGCTAATTCATCTTGAAAAAGCCCTACTCTGTGTTTTATGTTATCCACACAAGAGCATTAAGACTGTGCTGAGAAGGACACTGTTCCGGATAAAGTTTTTGGATATCGAATACACATAGCCCAATGACAGCAAGAAGAAACTGGAACTGAAGCAAGCTACAAGTTCCTACGAGGTTGCTGTATGACAAGTTTAATCCTGCATGCTTATCTGCACTAAGAGCGGGGACCTGTTCAATTCTACAATATAGCGGCCGCTATACTTCATGCCCGGCGATCCTGACCAATAGGATCTTAGCTTGGAGACAACGCCCCTGGTCGGTGACGTTACGAGCCACATACGCGCCTCACGGAGGTGTAAGTTTACAAGCCGGTCGAACTTTAGACCACCCGTGGGAGGAAGGTAATACGTATTAATCTTACCCTAATATGGATCTCGCTTGGTGAGACTTTTTTTGTGCTTGAGGGGCCCCTGTACCATCAATTACAGCACCATTTCAGAGACCTTATCTTTTTTAGTGGCAACAGCACTTAGTTCATTTTATTTTATTTGTGATTTTATACTATATCGGAGATGTCCGATTTTTACATCTTTACATTTATGTATTATATCGAATTGTTTTAATAAATTCTTTGGCATAGCCAGTTGATATATCTGTTTTTGTGATTTACTGTTGCACCTTTAGCTTTCTAGCGCTTCTCCATACATATTGTTTCTAATATCTATCTGTTTCTTCCTATACGTTAGGGACTATAGGGTTGGAGTAGTTGGGTGCTCTCTTGCGCACACTTTTTCACATTACCTAAATAAATGTATTACCCCCTAAACTGCCGCTCCCGGAGCCCACCGCAAGCTATACTAAATATGTTAACCTCTAAACTGCCGCTCCCGGTCCCCCGCCACAACTATAATATACAGGTAGCCCTCAGTTTACGCCGGGGTTAGGTTCCAGATGGAATTGTTGTAAATCGAAACCGTTGTAAATTGAAACCCAGTTTATAATGTAAGTCAATGGGAAGTGAGGGAGATAGGTTGCAGGCCCCTCTCAAAATTGTCATAAGTAACACCTAATACATTATTTTTAAAGCTTTGAAATGAAGACTTTAAATGCTAAACAGCATTATAAACCTAATAAAATAATCACACAATACAGAATATATAATTAAACTAAGTTAAATGAACAAAAACATTTGCTAAACAGCATTATAAACCTAATAAAATAATCAAACAACACAGACTTCACTTGCATTTTTCTGCAAACAGTTCTTTCTATGCATTCCAATCTGGACTTATTTATAGACAGGAAGAGCTTGTTCCTTTGAAATCTGCTCGATAGCTCAGGTCTGGTTAAACTGATTAATTTCAGCTTGCTTGGCTTTACTGCAACACAACGGACAGCTCCACCTACTGGCTATTTTAATAAATGCACTGGTTCTCAATGCTTTTCAATAGCAGTCACATGACTGGAAAAAAAGGTTGTTATTCTGAAACGGTGTAAATTGAACCGTTGTAAAACATGGGCCACCTGTATGTATTAACCCCTAAACCGCCGCTCCCAGACCCCGCCGCCACCTACATTATACCTATTAACCCCTATCCTGCCCCCCATACCGTCGCCACCTATAATAAAGTTATTAACCCCTATCCTGCGGATCCCGGACCTCGCCGCAACTAAATAAATAGTTTAACCCCTAAACCGCCGCTCCCGGACCCCGCCGCAACCTATATTAAACTTATTAACCCCTAATCTGCCCCCCCTACACCGTCGCCACCTATAATAAGTTTATTAACCCCTATCCTGCCCCCCCTACACCATCGCTACCTATAATAAGTTTATTAACCCCTATCCTGCCCCCCTACACCGTCGCCACCTATAATAAAACCTAAGTCTAACACTAACCCTAACACCCCCCTAACTTAAATATTAATTAAATACATCTAAATAATATTTCTCTTATTAACTAAATTAATCCTATTTAAAACTAAATACTTACCTGTAAAATAAACCCTAAGATAGCTACAATATAAATAATAATTATATTGTAGCTATTTTAGGATTTATATTTATTTTACAGCTAGCTATTTTAGCTAGTTAGAATAGTTATTAAATAGTTATTAACTATTTAATAACTACCTAGCTAAAAGAAATACAAAATTACCTGTAAAATAAATCCTAACCTAAGTTACAATTAAACCTAACACTACACTATCATTAAATGAATTTAATAAATTAGTTACAAATAACTACAATTAAATTAAATTAAATAAACTAACTAAAGTACAAAAAAATAAAAAAAGCTAAGTTACAAAAAATAAAAAAAATAAGTTACAAACATTTAAAAAATATTACAACAATTTTAAGATACTTACACCTAATCTAAGCCCCCTAATAAAATAACAAAGCCCCCCAAAATAAAAAAATGCCCTACCCTATTCTAAATTAAAAAGTTACCAGCTCTTTTACCTTACCAGCCCTTAAAAGGGCCTTTTGCGGGGCATGCCCCAAAGAATTCTGCTCTTTTGCCTGTAAAAGAAAAATACAACCCCCCCAACATTAAAACCCACCACCCACATACCCCTAATCTAACCCAAACCCCCCTTAAATAAACCTAACACTACCCCCCTGAAGATCATCCTACCTTGAGTCGTCTTCAGCCAGCCGACCACCGATGGAACCGAAGAGGAGATCCGGAGCGGCAGAAGTCATCATCCAGGCGGCGCTGAAGAAGTCTTCCATCCGATGAAGTCATCATCCAGGCGGCGCTGAAGAAGTCTTCCATCCGATAGAAGTCTTCATCCAGGCGGCGTCTTCAATCTTCATCTATCCGGAGTGGAGCCATCTTCAGACGAGCCGACGCGGAGCCATCCTCTTCTTCCCGATGACTAAAGACGAATGGATATTCCTTTAAGGGACGTCATCCAAGATGGTGTCCCTTCAATTCCGATTGGCTGATCGGAACAGCCAATAGAATGCAAGCTCAATCTGATTGGCTCAGCCAATCGGATTGAACTTCAATCTGATTGGCTGATTCAATCAGCCAATCAGATTTTTCCTACCTTAATTCCGATTGGCTGATGACTTCTGCCGCTCTGGATCTCCTCTTCGGTTCCATCGGTGGTCGGCTGGCTGAAGACGACTCAAGGTAGGATGATCTTCAGGGGGGTAGTGTTAGGTTTATTTAAGGGGGGGTTGGGTTAGATTAAGGGTATGTGGGTGGTGGGTTTTAATGTTGGGGGGGGTTTGTATTTTTCTTTTACAGGCAAAAGAGCAGAATTCTTTGGGGCATGCCCCGCAAAAGGCCCTTTTAAGGGCTGGTAAGGTAAAAGAGCTGGTAACTTTTTAATTTAGAATAGGGTAGGGCATTTTTTTTATTTTGGGGGGCTTTGTTATTTTATTAGGGGGGTTAGATTAGGTTTAAGTAGCTTAAAATTGTTGTAATATTTTTTAAATGTTTGTAACTTATTTTTTGTTATTTTTTGTAACTTAGCTTTTTTTATTTTTTGTACTTTAGTTAGTTTATTTAATTTAATTGTAGTTATTTGTAACTAATTTATTTAATGATAGTGTAGTGTTAGGTTTAATTGTAATTTAGGTTAGGATTTATTTTACAGGTAATTTTGTATTTCTTTTAGCTAGGTAGTTATTAAATAGTTAATAACTATTTAATAACTATTCTAACTAGCTAAAATAAATACAAAGTTACCTGTAAAATAAATATAAATCCTAAAATAGCTACAATATAATTATTATTTATATTGTAGCTATCATAGGGTTTATTTTATAGGTAAGTATTTAGTTTTAAATAGGAATAATTTAGTTAATAAGAGAAATATTATTTAGATTTATTTAATTAATATTTAACTTAGGGGGTGTTAGGGTTAGTGTTAGACTTAGGTTTAGGGGTTAATAATTTTATTACATTGGCGGCGGTGTAGGGGGGGCAGGATAGGGGTTAATAAACTTATTATAGGTGGCGACGGTGTAGGAGGGGGGGGGATTAGGGGTTAATAAGTTTAATATAGGTTGTGGCGGGGTCCGGGAGCAGCGGTTTAGGGGTTAAACTATTTATTTAGTTGCGGCGAGGTCCGGGATCAGCAGGATAGGGGTTAATAACTTTATTATAGGTGGCAACGGTATAGGGGGGCAGGATAGGGGTTACTAGGTATAATGTAGGTGGCGGCGGTGTTCCGGGAGCGGCGGTTTAGGGGTTAATACATTTATAAGAGTTGCGGTGGGGTCTAGGAGCAGCGGTTTAGGGGTTAATAACTTTATTTAGTTGCGGGGGGGGGCTCCGGTATAGGGGGTAGAACAGTGTAGTTTAGTGTGGGTGCTTAGTGACAGGCTAGCAATAAAGCTGTCAAAAAGCCGAAGAGCAGTGAGATCGGATGAGTGATAACTCTCACAATCTGCTGCTCATCACCCTGTACTTGGTGCGCAGCTTTTTGACAGATTTATCGATAACTTAGGCAAAATTTTGAAGGTCCGCGGAGGCGATGGTAGGCGAGCTTAGGCGGGCGTATTGGACCGGCGAAGGCAGGTAGACGCGTTGATAACTACCCCCCAAAGTTTCTGGTCTGTTAGAAATATTCTCATGTATATGGAGACTATTATAGTACCGAGAATTCTACCCTGGTACTTGATACAAGAAAACTCTCTCTAGATTATCTGTCATCCATAAGATCGAAGAAGACAGAGGAGATATTCCGAATGGTCCACTCTTCAAAAAATTTCTTTAGCTAGACCAAATGGAAGAGCAATAAATTGAAAGTGCTGGTCCAGGACTCTGTCGTGGTCATGAACTACCCCTCTCAAACGAGGGGAAGAATGGACCTTATTGTCTCCCTCTTAAACGAGTGGACATTTAAAAACCTGCTTAAGCACTTTAGGTCCAGAATAGGCCGGAAAGTTCCCTCCTACTTAGGGACTACGGAAAGGTTTGAATAGCATCCAAAACCTCTCACTGCGAAAGGCACCGGGACAATAACTCCTAGAGGACAGATCCTGTACACACCCCAGGAAGGCTTCCCTTCTTTCTGGTCAGGAATACAGGAGAAATCTGCCCTTGGGTGGCTGAGACTTAAAACCTATCTTGTAACCCTGAGCTATGACCTTCAGGACCCATGGATCCTGCACGTCCCTGAACCAAGCGACTGAAAAGAGCGACATACTGCCCCTACACAATCCAGAAGAGGACCGGGGACCGCCCATTCATGCTGACGTAGACTAGGTGGGCTTCTTGTTCTGCTTGGATTTATTCCAGGACTGAGCCGGCTTCCAAGAGCTCTTTGTTTGCTTTGGCTTAGTGGAGGACTGCTGACATGGGCTTTATCAGAACGAAAGAACGAAAATTGTCCCTTAGATTAGTTGATATACTCTTGCGGTAGGAGGGCACTTTTGCCCCCTGTGACCGTGGAGATAATTGAGTCCAGGCCTGCACCAGACAAAATCATTCCCTTAAAGAGGGGGAAGAAGTCTAGACTTAGAAGTCATATCCGCAGACCATGACTTCAGCCAGAGCCCGACGGGCCTGAACAGAAAAAGCTGAAGCCATAGCATTCAAGGGAATAAACTGCCTAATAGAAGCACAGATAAAAGAATTAACAACCCTCAAGGCCGTAAATCTTTTCTGAGTAACGTCGAGGGGAACCTCCACCCCGATAAAATCCTATAAGGAGTCACACCAGAAGGTAGTTTCTCCAGTAACTGCGGCAACAGCCGCCACCGGTTGAAACAAATATTTTGTATGTTAAAACATGTTTCTTAACAGAGTTTCCATCTTTTATCCATGGGCTCTTCAAACTAAGAAGTATCCTAAAGTGGGATAGTAGTACGTTTAGCAAGGGTGAAGATAACGCCATCCCATTTAAAGACGGAACCTCACAACTCCATTGAGAGTCCAGGACCAGGGAAAATGTGTTAAAAGGAGAAGAGGGGGAAAAGGAATCCAATCCTGTCCCATTCATTCTTAATAATGTTTGCCATCTAACAGGAGCAGGGAAGGATAAGGTACCACCCTGTCCTCAAACTCTATCCAATTTAGGAATAAAAGGTTCATCAGGCAAATTGGCCTCTGGAACCTCTGAATTCGCCAAAAACTTCCTTTAGAAGAAAGCACAAACTACTAAACTAAAGTCTGGTTCCTCCGCAGCCAGAGGTTTAGAGGCAGCAGACTCCGACCCAGAATGTTCATACTCTGAAGTCTCAGAAAGAACTTCTACCTCGGATAATCCTCAGTTAAATCCAATAAATTATCTGATGTACTCTGGGAAGGAGTGCAATATGTAACCTTTCGCTTGTGCATTCTTGCTCTGCTTGGTAAAGCATTAAAGGACACAGACACCACCGTCTGAACTGCGCAGTGAAAAAGGCCCCCTCCAGATGAAGGATCAGCAATGCTACGGGAAAACTGCATGTGTAGAGATATAAGAATGTAGGGTACGCACCTCACTGGACGACAACTCCTCAGAGGTGGAAGGCCCTGTGGTATCAAACATGTCCGATATTATCACATTATCAAGGCATATGGAACATAATTGAGAGGGCGGAACTAAGGCATCCTCACCATATAAACTGGAATTACTAATTAGGAATAGAGGGAGTGCCCTCTAAAGTAACAGAATCCTCCATCGCTAGTGCAATAACTGGAGAACTAGAGAAATAAAACATCTTATTTTATTAAAAAAAAAACGGCACCCTTATACCCCAATGTCTGGTGCACTCACCACCTCCTATGACCCAGCCAGTACAGAGATTTATGACTCCTCTCTGATAGACACCCGGTCAGGAAAAAGGGAATGAATCACACGGTGCACAATGCAGGACCGTCCCTGCTATGAGAAAGCGCGCCAAGCTTGTAAGCTGCATGGCTCTCAAAGTGAAACCTGTATATTCCATAACAGCCTATGAGCCCATAACATCTCACACATAAAAGTAGCATAAAATCAAATAAACATATACGATTATTCTCCCCTGTTCAATAATCCCCCTAAGGAGATATTAACCCTTGATTCTATACAGAGTAAAGGAGTCACACTGTGACCCTGTCTTCTTGCGTTATCATACATGTATAAAATATGAAGCGATCTTTCCAGAATCTACGCCGTGGAACAGGAACACGGCCCTTCAAGTGTGACAGATAGTAGCATCGCTTCTGACATGGACTTGAGTGAAGAAGGCAGGCAGCGAAACTCGTCAACGCTGATTGCCTATGGAGCTGTTAATATGAGTCGGGATGGTTTCGCAGAAAGACTCTCCCTGCATCTCCAGACTTTAACTTTCATCCATGCTCTCACTGAGAGGCTGTCAGGACTACTTAAAACTCCAGTTCCATCTCAAAGAGTACTACCCTCCATAAGAAACTACTCCGAAATCTTTTAACACTTCTCTGCCAACCTCCTGTGACGAAAGGCAAAGAATGACTGGGGTTATGAGGAAGTGGGGGAGGTATTTAAGCATTTGGCTGGGGTGTCTGTCTCCTCCTGGTGGCCAGGTTCAGTATTTCCCAAAAGTAAGGAATGCAGGCAGCTGTGGACTCTTCCCATATTAAGATGGAAAAGAGGAATATATGCAGCCACCAATCAGCAGCTAGCTCTCAGTAGTGCACTGCTGCTACTGAGCCTACCTAGATATGCTTTTCAAGAAAGAAATATCAAGAGAATAAAGCAAATTAGATGATAGAAGTAAATTATAAAAAGTTGTTTAAAATTGCATGTTCTGTCTAAATCATGAAAGAAAAAAAATGAGTTTCATGTCCATTTAAAGGGACAGTCTAGTCAAAAATAAACTTTCATGATTCAGATAGGGAATGCAATTTTAAACTACTTTCCAATTCACTTTTGTCATCAAATTTGCTTTGTTCTTTTGGTATTCTTTGTTGAAAGCTAAACCTAGGTAGTTTTATATGCTAATTTCTAAGCCTTTGAGGGCACCCCTTATTTCAAGGCATTTGGCAGTTTTCCCAGCTAGAGGGCGTTAGTTCATGTGTGCCATACAGATAACATTGTGACCATGCCCGTGGAGTTACAATCGAGAGGGTACTGATTGGCTAAATGCAATTCTGTCAAAAGAACTTAAATAAGGGGGCAGTCTGCAAAGGCTTAGATACAAGGTAAAAAGTATATTATTATAACTGTGTTGGTAATGCAAAACTGGGGAATGGGTAACAAAGGGATTATCTATCTTTTAAAACAATAAACATTCTGGTGTAGATTGTCCCTTATAGTCTAAAAGAAACTGCAATACAGATCACTAAATATAATGCCCTTTAAGTTAACGTAAGGAAATGCTTTTACTGCTATGCACCTCAAATTCACTTTAATGTCCCTTTATGCTGCTTTTAAATATTTTTGTCATATGTCTATGAAGGAGGTGTGCCCTAAAATAAAAGCAGCAGGAACCTACGCTTTTGCTAATGTTTTTTCAGACTCTGTGGCCTGTGCTTAGGATAGCGCTACTTATCCTACTTATCAGACATGACCTTGTGGCAGAATTGGCAGAAAGCCCTCACAGGAAGTGAGAGCTGCACTCTGTGCTTGGTTATTTTTTGAGAAGACCCTGGTGTTCACGTCCAAGTCCTGATTTTCTGTTATGACTTTTATTCGTTTGTTGGATTCCGCCTTTGCCTTAGCAGTACTGTGAACTCTGAACCATGTGACCTATTACCAACTTTTGGCTACTGTGACTTGGGTTACTCTACACTCTACGCCCTTTACTTTAAAGATAATAATATTTGACTGCACAGACATTATAGCTGGATTGTGAAGTGGCTCCACCACTAGCCTCTAAGTCCATTTTGAAATGTTAGAAAGCATGGGATACACTTTCTATGACATCATCAAATATGCAAATGAGTTAACATATTGAGATTGTGATGTCTGACAATTTACACATATAGCAATAGGCTTAAAACACAATTTAACCTTATAGAGGTAACAGTGTATGTATATATATATATATATATATATATCCTCCTTGTGTATCTGCACTCCCAATTTAGGTAAGTCTTCAACCAGGGTGCAAAGTCAAAATTAATAGGTATTGTCAAGCAGGGACTGCACTCAATGGCTTTAGAGATAACAGTTCTTATTTACTAAGTGGTAATGTTTTGGAGTTCGCAGACCCCCTTCCTGCCCAGAGGGCAGGCTATATGTTGTAAATACAAAAAATAAAAAATAGAACTACAGAAAAAAGTAAACACATTATCCAAAATAAAAAAAATAAACCTTATCCCTAAGAAAATAAAAAAGCCCCCCAAAAATAAAAACACCCCCTAATCTAATGCTAAACTACCAATAGCCCTTAAAAGGGCTTTTTACAGGGCATTGCCCTAAGTTCAATAGCTCTTTTACATTAAAAATAAACAAAGTCCCCCCTAACAGTAAAACCCCACACCCACCAAACCCCCCCAAAATAAAAAACCTAACACTCCAGTACTGGAATAAAGAACACTTTTTGAAGTCAAGCCCAGTGAGTTCCGTTTCCTTCCTTCTACTCTGCTTGTGAGAGTGCACTCGTCTCTACATACATATATATATATATATATATATATATATATATATATATATATATATATATATACACACACACACACATTATTTTAACCAATTAGTGACCAGGGCTATTTTTACATTTCTGCGGTGTTTGTGTTTATCTGTAATTTTCCTCTTAATTATTGACTGTACTCACACATATTAGTAGCTCAGTTGGTAAAATGCCCTGACTACAAAAAGCCTGTTCAAAGATCCAAAGGTCACAGGTTTAAATACCGGCAGGGCCGACTCAGCCCTTCGTCCTTCCGAGGTCGATAAAATGAGTACCATTAAATTGGTTAATAATAACAACTATTACTATTCAGCTGCCGATTTGGTTAATTCCGAGAGCGAGCGCTGAAAAAGTGTTTTGAGTCCCACTGTAAGAAAAGCGCTGTATAAGTACTAGTTATTATTATTATATACAGTGTATCTCTCCATCAAATTGAATATCTAAAGATATCATTGTTTTCCTCATATCTTATAATTTACTATAAAAAATTATTAAATATGATGAAAAAACAAAATTTATGCTTACCTGATAAATGTATTTCTTTCCGGGCATGGAGAGTCCACAAAATATTTAAATTACTAATGGGATATTCACTCCTGGCCAGCAGGAGGAGGCAAAGAGCACCCCAGCAGAACTGTTAAGTATTACTTACCTTACCCATAACCCCCAGTCATTCGGCCAAAGGGAAACGGAAAAAGAAGATAACACAAGGGTATAGAGGAGCCTGAGGACTAGACAAAAAAATTGCCGCCTTATCAGGAAAATAAGGTAAGGGGAATCACACTGCAGAGCCAAAAGTTCGGAAGCTCTGCGAGCAGAAGAAATAGCAAGAAGAAACAAAACCTTCCAAGATATTAATTTAATACTAACAGAATGCATTGGCTCAAACGGAGCCTGCTGCAAAACTCTAAGAACAAGGTTAAGACTCCAAGGAGGAGCAACAGATTTAAACACAGGCCTGATTCTGACCAAGGCCTGAACAAAAGACAACATCTGGCAGAACTGCCAGATGTTTATGCAGAAGAATAGACAGAGCAGAAATCTGACCCTATAAAGTACTGACTGAAAAACCCATCTCAGGCCCTCCTAAAGAAAAGCCAAAAATCAAAAAAACCTTACTTTGGTCCAAGGAAAACCTTTTGAATCACACCAATGAAGGTATTTACACCATACCCTATGGTAAATTATGTGAGTAACCGGTTTACGAGCCTGAAGCATAGTATCTATGACTTTCTCAGAGAAGCCACATCTAGCCAAACTTAGAAGTTCAATCTCCAAGCAGTCAGCTTCAGAGAAACCAGATTTTGATGAAGAAAGGGAGCCTGAAGTAGAAGGACCTTCCTGAAATGTAACCTCCACGGCGAAAGAGATGACATTGTTACCATATCCGTGAACCAGATCCTGCGAGGCCATGCAGGAGCTATTAGAATCAAAGAAGCTCTCTCCCGTTTGATGCAAGCAATTACTCGTGGAAGCAACACAAACGGAGGAAACAGGTATGCTAGATTGAAGCTCAAAGGAACCGCTAGGGCAAAATGGCTTGAGGATCTATTGACCTTGAACCGTACTTTGGAAGCTTGGCGTTTTGACAAAACGCCATCAGATGCAACTCCGGAACCCCCCCCCCCACTTGAGAGTTATCATTGTGAAAACCTCTGGGTGGAGAGCCCACTCTCCAGGATGAAAAGTCTGCCTGCTAAGAAAATCCGCCTATCAGTTGTCCACAACTAGTATGTGGATGGCAGAGAGATGGCAATCGTGAAACTCCGCCCACTGGAGAATGCGAGACACCTCTTTCATTGCCAAGGAACTCCGAGTCCCTCCCTGGTGATTGATGTTGGAGGTGATGTTGTCTGACTGAAATCTGATAAATTGGACTAAACTAAATTTATGCATACATGTACCTGATAAATTTCTTTCTTTCCGGATATGGTGAGTTCACAACGTCATCAATTACTGTTGGGAATATCCCTTTTGGCCAGCAGGAGGCGGCAAAGAGCACCACAGCAAAGCTGTTAAGTGTTAATCCCCTACCCACAACCCCCAGTCATTCGACCAAAGGAAAATGGAAACAAGAAATAACACAAAGGTGTAGAGGTGCCTGAGGTTTAGTAAAAAATAACTCTTAAATTTAAGGGTGGGGTCGTGGACTCACCATATCCGGAAAGAAATTTATCAGGTAAGCATAAATTTTGCTTTCTTACTTAAGATATGGTGAGTCCACAATGTCATCAATTACTGTTGGGAACCAATACCCAAGCTAGAAGACACAGATGACTAGGGAGGGAAAACAAGACAGGCAGACCTAAACAGAAGGCACCACCGCTTGAAGAACCTTTCTCCCAAAATAAGCCTCAGCCGAGGCAAAAGTATAAAATTTGGAAAAAGTATGTAGAGAAGACCAAATCACAGCCTTGCAAGTCTGTTCCACAGAAGCTGCATTTTTGAAAGCCCAAGAAGATGAAACATCCCTAGTGGAATGAGCCGTTATTCTCTCAGGAGGCTGCTGTCAAGCAATCTCATAAGCAAAACAGATCATACTTCTCAACCAGAGAGAAAGAAAAGTAGTAGTAGCTTTCTGACTTTTATGCTTTCCAGAGAAACAAACAAACAGGGCAGAGGACTGACGAAAATCCTTAGTCGCCTCTAGGTAGAATTTTAGAGCACGCACAACATCCAAATGTTCCTTATGAGAAGAAGGATTAGGACATAGAGAAGGAACAACAATTTCCTGATTAATATTTCTATCAGAAACCACTTTAGGAAGAAAACCCAACTTAGTACGAAGAACCGCCATATCAGCATGAAAGATAAGATAAGGCAAATCACACTGCAGGGCTGAGAGCTCCGAGACCCTCTGAGCAGAAGAAATAGCAATAAGAAACAAAACCTTTCAAGATAACAACTTAATATCTATGGAATGTAAAGGCTCAAACAGAGCCTGTTGCAAAACCTTTAAGGGACACTGAACCAACATTTTTTCTTTCATGATTCAGATAGAGCATGCAATTTTTTTTTTTTTTTTTTTTTATACTTTTTATTTATAAACCAAAACAATTTACATAGATCAAATGTCATACATTTACTATCTTGTGCAGAAAAAATAAGGGCTAAGATACAAGGTCATTGAAACACAGTATATCTAAATTTAAGCAAAATTAAGATAATTTTCACATAGCATATAAATTTGAAGCTTTATTAATTATACTTCATCATTCTTATATATTTATCCTTGAAAATATCTAGAACCTAAATATAGTTGATGCGGGCCAGAAATACTACGATTATTATTCATCTAGATCAACCAAAAGAAATAGGCACATAAAATACAGAGACTATGCGGCAATAAAATAAAAAAGTGACCTTGCATTAATTTAAATAATTCTGTGTCTAATCTATTTAGCCTCAATAACTAAAAATAAGTTAGTTAGCATTCGTAGTGTGGTTATATCTTATGTAATTATCTATGAAAGAGTGTATTGGGGTTTTATTTATTTTTCCAATCCCACCCCGTTCCCCCCCCCCCACGTGTGTGAGAAAACAAAAAAAAAAAAAAAAAAAAAAAAAAAAAAAAAAAAAGAAGAAGAAAAAAAAACTCTTAAGGAGAAGTTCTTGTCTACAAGTTCCCTAGCAAGACTATTTCTGTGTTTTGAAAAGGAAAAATTATATGATTTATTTCTGTGGGAGAAAATATTTTTAGAAAGATTGCCCAGTTATCGAAAAATCTTTTAACATCTTGTTCATTGTCAATGTTTGTGTCTCTTTGTTCTAATATGCACTGTTTTTTTAAACAGTTTTTCACTTCAGAAAGAGAGGGAATTGACCGGGTCTTCCATTTTTTGCAAATTAGATATCTTGTGGCTAGTATGGTAGAAATTACAACCTTTTCATTGTTTTGTTTACCAGGTTCTTCCCTTAGGCCAAATACTATCTGGAATAATGTTAAAGAGAGGGGGGTTATTTTTAGTACGTTTTTTAACCAGTATTCTATTTTGAGCCATAGAGACCTGACTTTTGGGCAATGCCATATCATATGCAAGAAGTTGGCTGCGAGATATGAGCATTTGGGACATTTACTAAAATTTACGTTAGCGCACTTGTAGCCTTTCTCGGGGGTAAAATATGCCCTGTGAAGAAATTTAACATGGGCTTCTCTCCATGTAGCCGAAAGTGTATTTTGGGTGATCTTTTTAAATGAGAGTTGGAGAGTTTTTACTTCTATATTACTCGAAGCAGTTAGTATATTCCAGTTTGCAGTCAATTGCGTTAGAACAGGTACACCTTTGTTTGTACCTAAGAAATGGTAGCAGGGTGTAATAGACATACGGCCATTTCTAGTTAGTATTAACCAGTCTTCCAGTTTACCTATATTCCAGTTCCAGCCTTTTACTTTAACTAGTTCAAGCGCAAGGTGCCTAAGTTGCAGATATGCAAAGAAATCTTTATTTGGCAGGCCAAATTCTGTGTTTAATTCTTGAAATGATTTAATACAATGTCTTTCTTCATCTATTATTTGATGAACCTTAGTCAAACCAGTATATTGCCATCTCTTAAAAACACCAGAAAGAATGCCTGCCTGAAAATTAGGATTCCCTAGTATCGGCAGGTATGGAGAGGCTTTGCTATTTATTGAGAGAAGCTTTGTTATTTTTTGCCAAGCTTTAAGCGGGTTATAAATTGTTTTAAGTTTTTTTATTTCTGTTGGGATTTCTTTTAAGTCAAGATGGATCAGTGCGGGTAGCCAGTATGGATGACAGACGTTGGATTCTAAATCATTGTTTAGGATATAATTGTTACAAGAGATCCAGTCTGTGACAATACGTGCAAGAAAAGAAAGGTTATATAACCATAAATCCGGCAGGGCCAATCCTCCGGATTCTCTTGGTACTGAGAGTTTCCTGAGAGATATTTTTGCTCTTTTCCCCTGCCATAAAAATTCTACGAGTGCACTGTTAATTGATCGGATGTCTTTCCCTAACAGTAATAAAGATGTGTTTTGGAGGATATAAAGTAGTTTCGGAAGCAGGGCCATTTTAAATAAGGCTATTCGGCCAGATAGTGATATTGGCAAATTATGCCAGTTCTTGAGTTTTTCTTTAATTACTTTCAAGACTGGGGGAATATTAAGTTTGTAGAGATCCTCGGTGTTAAGCGGGATATATATCCCTAAATATTTGAAAGAATCTGTAACCTGTCGTAATGGTATATTTGTAACCGAGTTCTCAGTATTTCTAATCCAGAATATTTCAGATTTCGTGTAGTTAACTTTGTATCCCGAAAAGGAGCCAAAATAATCCATTATACAAAAGAGTTTTGGGATGTTTAGTTTCGTATTTGTCATATAAACAAGGAGATCGTCTGCATAGAGCCCAATTTTAATTTCATGATTATGAATTCTAATACCATCGATAGATTGTCTTATTTTAATTGCCAGAGGTTCAATAGCAATATTGAAGAGAAGCGGGGAAAGAGGGCAGCCTTGACGCGTCCCTCTGCCTATAGGGATAGAGGGGGAAAGATTGTTGTTAATTACCAGTCTTGTAGCAGATAAGGTGTAGAGATTCACTATGAAATCCATAAATTTACCCTTAATACCGAAATGTTTAAGTGAAGAATATATGTGCTCATGAGTAATTGAATCAAATGCCTTCTCTGCATCAATAGAAATAATGGCAAGATCTTGTATGCCCTCATCCCCGCTGCTCACATCGGACATCGCCTTATAATATTCTGTCACAACTAATACCTCCCTGATTTTAGCGGCAGAGTTTCTATTATTTAGAAACCCTGATTGATCTGGGTGGATAATTTTTGCAATGGCCCCTTGTAATCTAGCCGCCAATACTGCTGTTAAAATTTTATAATCCACGTTAAGAAGGGCTATGGGTCTGTATGATTCTTTGCAAGCTGGGTCTTTATCACTTTTAAGTATTAATGTTGTATAGGACTGCGAAAAAGCAAGAGGAGTAGGTTTGCCCTCAATAAAGAAGCTGTTAAAAAGAGTACGAATATGTGGAGTGACTTCACTAAGCAGTATTTTATAAAATTCACTGGGGAGGCCATCAGGACCAGGTGCTTTGTTTGGCGACAGTTTAGATATTACTTTCTCAATCTCTTCTGCCGTAATAGGGGCATTGAGACTGTTAGTAACTTCTGGGGCCAATATGGGATATTCAATATCGCTCCAAAACTCAGCAGATTTATTTGCCTCAGTGGCTTTAGGCGTATATAGATCTTTAAAATATTCGTAAAGTAGCATCAGAATATCCTCTGGTTTAGTAACATGTTCCCCTTTATGCAGCAATTTGTCTATGTTTGATTGTTTTTTTTCATTTTTAATTAATTTAGCCAATATTCTGCCTGATTTGTTGCCATACCTATACATTCTGGTTTGAATTTTCAATTCTTTTTGTGTTTCTTGAGATAGTACAAAGACATCTCTTTCATTTTTCGCTCGCAGATATTTTGCCCAGTTGGCAGGAGTCCTATCAGATAAATATTGATTATAAGAATTCAGCAGAAATTTATAAGATTCCTTTTCCCTTTGCCTGAGTTTTTTTAATAGCATAGCGCCATAAGCAATAATTTCCCCCCTCATTACAGCTTTCGCCGTTTCCCAGAATATTTCAGGACTATTAAGATGTTCTCTATTAAAATGCGCATATTCTTTATATTTATTTAATAGCCATTTTTTAAACTTTAGGTCTGATGTTAAATAATAGGGAAAGAAGAAGCGTGAAGAAGAGGGATGCGTATCTGCTAATTGTAATTCAAGGGAAATAGGTGCATGATCTGATAGTAATATCGGCATAATTGTCGCTTTAACCTTTGATATTAAAATACGCTCGTCAATCAGAAAAATGTCTATTCTAGACATGGTTTTATGGGCCTTTGAAAGGCAAGTGAAGCTATGAGAAGTTGGGTTTTGATTTCTCCATATGTCATATATGGCTAGGTTGTGCATGATTTTTTTGTATAGCTTGGTTTCTAAGTTGTCTCTTTTTTGCTTCAGATGTTTAGTGCCCTGTCTTAGCCTGTCTATTGGGGAATGAGGTGCCATATTAAAATCACCTCCGATAATTAGAGAGCCTTCTGTGTAAGATAAAAGTTTCGACTGGAAATTAGTCCAGTATTCTGGATCAAATACGTTTGGGCCGTATGTATTACAGAGTGTATACAACTTCTTGGCGATCTTTATTTTCAGGAGGACATATCTCCCCCCCGGGTCGGCCACACAATGAACCACTTCTGACTTGCTTTTTTTACCTATTAGTATTGCTACCCCCCTCTTTCTCTTGACGCCAGCAGCAAAATATATTTCTTTGACCCAAGAAGTTTTTAATTTTAAGGTTTCCTCTGCTGATAGGTGTGTTTCTTGTATGAAACCAATATCAGTTTGAAGTTTACGTAATTGTGTAAGGATTGCCTTGCGTTTAATAGGTGTAGAGATCCCCCCTACATTCCATGATATTATTTTACATTTGTCTATTGTTCCCATTTAGGAGAGAGATATAGTTGAAAAAGAAAGGGGGGGCCCAGCCACAAATGAGAGAAAAAAAAAAAAAAAAAAAAAAAAAAAAAGAAATATATTAGAAAAGAGAATTTTTCTATTAAAATTACCACACACGTGAGGGGGAGAAGCCCCTTGACCCTTGTCTATCCATAGACACGGGTCTTCCCTAAGAAGAGCCTGCATTCCAGAACCTTTTTTTGTTAGCTTTTTAGAGTTTGTTACATTTCTATGCTTTTAATATTAATTTAAGGAGTCAAGTGTTTTATAGAAATTTTCAGCCGAGCTGGTTTCTTCGAACCAATGTGTTTCTTCTTGTGCTATGACCTTGAGTTTGTGAGGATATATTATCATTGCTCGGTAGCCTTTTTGGATAAATTTGGAGCAAATGGGAGCTAACTCCCGTCTTTTTGCTGCTGTATCAGCGGAAAAATCTTGAAACATTAAAATTGTAGCACCTTTAAATGTAATCGGCTGCTGTCTGCGATAATGCTGAAGTAAAGTAATTTTGTCCTGAAAATTTAGAAGTTTCGCTATGATCGGCCTAGGTCTGTTTCTACCTTTACTGTCTGTATATGGTGAACCTAGCCTGTGTGCTCTCTCAACCATTATGGGTTGGTGAGTAGGTGGTATTTTAAGAATTTTGGGTAATAATTCTGAGATAAAGGATATGAGGTTCTCATTTTGTTGTTCCTCTGGAAGACCAATAATTCTTATGTTGTTCCTTCTGGAACGATTCTCTAAATCTTCTAGTTTGTTTTGGATTTTTTGTATATTAATATCTGCTAATTCCAGTTTAGAGCTGTGTAGACTTGTTAGGTCTTCCAGGTCAGATACCCTTTGTTCTACTTCTTGTAGTCTGGCAGAGAACTGCCTGACTTCCTGTGTTAGTGAAAGAATATCTTGTTTTAGTTCGGTTTTAAGAGCATCAAATTTGGGAGTGAGGGCTTCTGAGATACTGGTAACCAAGTTTTGAATGTTGGTTATTTCTTGTATCTCTGTTATATTAGCCATTGGTGGTTGTATATCGGTAACATTTTCTTGTGCGGTCTTCGTTTTCCTATCCCTCTGTCTAGCTGTCATGGCTGGAGGGGGGGTCTTGTGAGGGGCGTGAAGAAATTTATCCATGTGCCGTGGGAAAAAAAAATTGAAATTTTTTTTTTTTTTTTTTTCGTGGTGAAGAGAAAATATGAGTGAAGTGCTCTGTGAACCCAAAGAAACCAAAGACGTGCGAGATTAAGGAGGTATTTAAGCCTCAGAGCGGGGAAGTGAGGGGCGGGGTGAGGGTGAGGGGGGGGTGAAGGGAGAAGAAAAAAAAAAAAAAAAAAAAAAAAAAAAAAAAAAAAAGGGGGGGTGGTGGTGCTTTATAGGGGTGAGAAAAAAATTATTTGTGTGAGAAGTCCAGCCGTGGAAGCAAGAAAGGGGAGATATTAAAAGCAATTCAATGGGCTTTGTCGCAGGGGGAGAGACTTAGTTTTTAAAGCAATATATATTTAAGTCTACCGAGTGCAATATATATATATAGTACACACTGTGTGAGCTACATCATCACCCGTTTAAGCTGGAAGTAAGAGGGTATTTTTATTTCTCTCCAGAAATTCTGGGGAGGAAAAAATCTATCTTTCAGAAGACTTTGAAAAGTATTACTTCTTTTAATTCTGTTTAAATATGAAATAATAAGATAGTATATAGATAAATGTAAGTAAGCACTTGTGTCCTATCAATTTATCAGTAGATAGTTTTCTATATTGGTCTGTACCTATATTGTTTTATAAGTAGAGCTTATAGTTAGTACAAAAATAAATAAGTAGCATCCGAATTTCCAGAATTTCAGGGAAGGGACAAACGAAACAGTTATGTTTTCTTTTTTTTTTTTTTTTTTCCCCCCTTTACTGTTCCTATAATAATTTACATTTTATTTAAGTTTTTACTCCGTCAAAAAAATTTTTTTATAGGATATTATATTAAGCATCAATTTGAGTATACACCTAGGTTCAGTATGTTACCAATACATTTAGTACATACATTAAGTCTTGCAGAGACTATATCAATCTATAAGGTCTCTTGATGTGTCTTTTTGTAAGTGTAATAGTGGAGATAATACTTTTTTTTTTTTTTTTTTTTTTTTTTCCCTTGTCTAAAGTTAGAGACCTGGTTTAGTTCGAAAGACAAATATAGGACAATTAAGAGACCAAACAAAGACTATGGCAGGACTATTTTAAAGTATAGACAATAGCACCATTTGAATATCCCAATAGTATTGGGAATGCTAGAAAGAATAATGTTAGAGTGCTAGGATATCTTAACAGGGTCAGTTAGCTTTAAGCCTTATACAGGTTAATGATCATATAATAAGCAGTATCCATATAAATAAAAAAAAAACAAAAAAAAAAAAACACAGAGAAATAGGAAACAGATTATACTGCAATTTAGTACACAATTTAGTGCACATCCTTCATATTAGCAAGTATAGAAGCAATGAATCATACATCATCACAGAGTATGCCTTTAGGGAGGAAAAAATATAAGGCTAGCTGATATTGTTCTTTATCCAAGTATGAAAGTTCTTTGTTTTTTCTTTTTTTTTAGTGTTTTTCTTTCTTTGTTTGTTCCTTCTCTTTTGGCAGTTCAAAAATGAATGTCCTTTATCTGTGTGTATTATATAGGTATATACTCTGGTGAAAACGGTTTTTCTTTTTTTTCCTCTTTCTTTCTCTATCTCTCTCTCCCTCCTCCTTTTTTCATTATCCCAGGGTGCAAGAGTCCTGATAGTATGATTTTAGGACTAAAGAAAGCCTGTGTTCCCAGAACTCAATGATACACTCTATTAAAGAGTTAGCTGCCAGAAATAGGTGAAAAGAGGGTCTCCTCTGCTTTCCTCCTGCACCCCTCTCTTCTCTCTTTTCCACTCCCTTTCGGTTAGAGATGTATTGAGAACTTAGTTCTTATTTTATAAATGTCAGATTGTTTTTTTTTTTTTCCCCTTAAACTGGAAAGTCTGTAAGAGGTGTGTTTTTAATTTTAGTATCAGCTCCTGTCTGGGCCAGGGAGCCTTCTTAGATTGTAAGTTTGTATTGTGTAGGCCTTATTTTCAACCCCCAGTAAAAAAAAAAAAGAGATAATAGGCTTGTAACTTACCCCCTCTGGTGTCATTCGCATGTAAAACAGGCTATCGGTTAGGAGGCTGGGGTAAACAGTCACAGTCTAGCCCCAGCGTAGCTAGTCCAAACCTCCTACTGTTTACTTGGGCAGCTTCTGCCTTCGATCAAGGCTGTCCTCCCTTCTTCCCGCGGGGCCCCGGTGGGAGGGAGGCAGAGTGGAAGCGGTGAGGGCTCAAGGGATTGCCTCTGCAGTCGGACCTCCGGTATGTTCCTCAAATGCGGCTTAAGCTCACCACCTCCCACGCAACACCGGTGGGGGAGGGGGGGCAGCCGCCGCAGGCCAGATGACGTCCCAGAGAGCAGAAAGAAGCCGCAAGAGAAAACCAAAGTCGGGTCTCCAGATTGCCGCCAGGCACAGCGCGAACTCGCCACCTCCCACGCAGCACCGGTGGGGGAGGAGGAGGAGATCGTCGCCGCGGCTCCAACTGCAGCCCCAAACGATCCGTGGGGGGGACACAGGTAATTTCTGTTTTAACTGTGGTGAAGTAAAGTCGAGAGGCGAGGCAGTGACACGGAGGGGTAAGGGAGCCAGCAAAAATAGGACAGGTGCCTCCTTAATCTGTATTGGTGGGGGAGAAAACGGCCTCAGCGTAGTAAGAAGGGGTTCCCAGTCCTTCCTTTGTTTCCTCTTCCTACAGTCTCCGTGAGAGAGGGGGGTCAGCTTTCATAGGGAGGAGGGAGAAAAAGGAAGAAAAGCAAGCTGTTTGTATCTCTTGGTTTAGTTAACAGCTATAATCAAAATAGGTATGCTGTTTGGATAGTTTACTGCGGCCACGGTGGGATGGAGTTCCACCGTTAAGGGTTCCAGAGTAGATGTCTCTTACTGTCCGGCAGGCACCCTCACCAGAGGGTAAGGCGCGAATTTCCACCGCCAAGAGCTGTAGGGCTGGAGGACAGGGCTCAGCTACACCTGCTTGCTCCTCCTCCACCGGAACCAGAGCATGCAATTTTAAGCAACTTTCTAATTTACTCCTATTATCAATTTTTCTTCATTCTCTTGCTATCTTTATTGGAAAAAGAAGGCATCTAAGCTACGGAGCCAGAATTTTTTTGGTTCAGGACCATGGACAGCACTTGTTTATTGGAGCTGTCCTATCAGCAAGGACAATCCTGGTTGTTCACTAAAAATGGACCGGCATCTAAACTTACATTCTTGCTTTTCAAATAAACATATCAAGAGAATGAAGATAATTTGATAATAGGAGTAAATTAGAAAGTTGCATAAAATTGCATGCTCTATCTGAATCTGAATTGGGTTCAGTGTCCCTTTAAGAACTAAGTTAAGGCCCCACGGAGGAGTAACAGACTTAAAGACAGGCCTGATTCTGACCAGGGCTTGACAAAAAGATTGGACATCTGGCACATCCGCCAGATGCTTATGTAACAAAACAGATAATGCAGAAATATGACCCTGCAGAGAACTGGTTGACAAACCTTTTTCCAGACCTTACTGGAGTAAAGACAAAATCCTAAGAATCCTGACCCTAATCCAAGAGTAGCCCTTAGATTCTCACCAATAAAGATATTTATGCCATATCTTATGGTAAATCCATAATTGCAAGCCTAAATCATGGTCTCAATGACCGACTCAGAAAAACCACACTTAGACAACACTAAGCGTTCAATCTCCACACAGTCAGCTTCAGAGAAACGAGTTTTGGATAAAGGAATGGACCCTGAGTTAGAAGGCCCTTTCTCAGAGGCAGCCTCCAAGGTGGAAGAGATGACATCTTCACTAGGGTCGGCATACCAGGTCCTGCGAGGCCACGCAGGAGCTACTTGAATTACCGATGCTTTCTCCTGTTTGATAGAGCAATGACTCGTGGAAGGAGAGCAAACAGAGGAAACAGGTATGCTAGACTTAAAACCCAAGGTACCGCCATTTATCAAGGCGGTCTGAGGATCTCTAGACCTTGAACCGTACCTCAGAAGCTTGGCGTTCTGTCGAGTCGCCATCAGATCCAACTCCGGCATCCCCCATTTGAGGGTTAACCTGGAGAACACCTTTGGATGGAGTGTCCACTCCCCGGGATGAAAAGTCTGTTTGCTCAGAAAGTCCGCTTCCCAGTTGTCCACTACTGGAATGTGGATGGCAGATAGACAACAATTGTTGGCTTCCGCCCACTGAATAATCCGAGCCACCTCTTTCATAGCTAAGGAACTCTGAGTTCCTCCATGGTGGTTGATGTAAGCCACTGAGGTGATATTGTCCGACTGGAACCTGATAAACCGGGCTAAGGACAACTGAGGCCATGCTATAAGAGCATTGTAAATCGCTCTCAACTCCAAGATATTTATGAGGAGAGCAGACTCCTCCCGAGTCCATAGGCCATGTGCTTTTAACGAGTCCCAGACTGCTCCCCAGTCCAGCAGGCTAGAATCTGTGGTTACAATCACCCAAGAAGGTCTCTGGAAGCATGTGCCTCGAGACAGATGCTCCTGAGAACACCACCACGGGAGAGAGCCTCTCATCTACTGAGCTAGATCTATTCTCTGAGACATATCAGAATGGTCCCCGTTCCATTGTCTGAGCATGCATAACTGTAGAGCTCTCAAATTGAATTGAGCAAAGGGAATTATATCCATGGAAGCAACCATCAGACCAATTACCTCCATACATTGAGCCACTGATGGCCAAAGAGTAGACTGCAGAGAGAGGCAAGAGGAAATAATATTGGATTTTCTGACCGCTGTCAGAAAAATTTTCATAGATAGGGAATCTATTATAGTCCCTAAGTAAACCACCCTTGTAGCTGGAACAAGGGAACTCTTTTCCAGATTCATTTTCCATCCGTGGGAATGTAGAAAAGGCAACAAGATCTCTGTATGAGAGTCTGCTTGTTGAAAAGATGGCGTCTGAACCAATATGTCGTCCAGGTATGGCGCTACTGCAGTTCCCCGAGACCTGATTACTGCCAAGAGAGCCCCCAAAACCTTTGAGAAAATTCTGGGAGCTGTTGCAAGGCCAAACATAAGAGCCACAAACTCAAAGTGTTTGTCTAGAAAGGCAAATCTCAGGAACTTGTCATGATCCCTGTGGATGGTAACATGAAGATACGCATCCTCCAGGTCTATGGTCGTCATGAACTGACCCTCTTGAACCAAGGGAAGAATGGACCGAATGGTTTCCATTTTAAAGGATTGCACCCTGAGAAACTTGTTTAGACACTTAGGTCTAGAATAGGACGAAAAGTTCCCTTCTTTTTGGGAACCATGAAGAGACTTGAATAGAATCCCAGACCCTGTTCCCTTATAGGAAATTAAACAATCCCCCCAGGGAAGAAATGTCCGAATGCAATTCAAGAATGCCTCTCTTTTTATCTTATCTGCAGATAACCTGGAGAGAAGTCTTGAATTATATTTTGTAACCCTGAGACACTATGTCCACAGCCCAAGGATCTAGGACATCTCGAACCCAGGCCTGAAAGAACAGAAAAAGTCTGCCCCCCACTTGATCCGGTCCTGGACCGGGGGCGACCTCTTCATGCTGACTTAGATTCAGCTAAGGGTTTCTTAGATTGCTTCCATTTGTTCCAAGACTGATTGAGTTTCGAAGAAAACCTGGACTGTTCCTGCTTGGAAGAGGGAGAGGAAGACTTTCCTTTGGAATTACGAAAGGAACGAAAATTAGATAGACAACCATTTTTCCACCGGTAATGTCAGAATATATTTCTGCCAAACAAGGTCCTACCCTTGTAAGGAAGCGCTAAAAGTTTGGACTTAGACGTAACATCTGCTGACCATGATTTTAGCCACAATACCCTGCGAGCTAGCACAGCGAAGCCAGATATCTTGGCTCCCAGCTTAATAACTTGCATGGTAGCATCAGAAATATAGGAGTTGGCTAGCTTAAGAGCCTTAATCCTATTTTGTATCTCTTTCAAAGGAGTCTCTACTTGAAAAGAATCAGACAAAGCATCATAGCAATAAGATGCTGCACTAGATACAGTGGCAATACAAACTGCAGGTTGCCATTGGAGACCCTGATGAACATACATCTTCTTTAAATAAGCCTCCAGCTTCTTGTCCATTGGATCCTTAAAAGAGCAACTTTCCTCAATAGGAATATAAGTTCTCTTAGCCAGAGTAGAAATGGCCCCTTCTACCTTAGGCACGGTACACCATACGTCTCTAATGGAGTCAACGACAGGAAAAATTGAATCCCTGGCTTCTCCCATTACTGAGCAATAATCTCCATTGCACGGTCTGGAACAGGAAACACTTCCACCAAGGAAGGAATATCAAAGTATTTATTACGTTTACTTAATTTCTTAGGGTTGACAACGTCAAGCAGGTCGGAGTTGTCCAAAGTAGCTAAAACCTCATTTAACAATATGCGAAGGTGTTAAAGCTTAAATCTGAAGGATACCACTTCAGCATCAGATGAAGGAATTATACTGTCTGAATCTGAGATTTCACCCTCAGAGGCTACTGACGCATCCTCCTTATCAGACTTATGAGAGAGGGCTATCTGAGCAGCAGAGGTTGGAGCGGAAACCTTAACATCGGAGTCTCTAATGTTCCTCTTGCGTTTTCCCTTTAGCATAGGAATGGCAGATAAGGCCGGAGATACCGCTGAAGATACCTGGGCAGAAATTTCTGCAGGCAAATAAACTACTCCAGGAGACTTAGAGGAACCGCAGGGCACTGTATGTGACGCCACTAAGGCTTGGGATGTTTGAGGAGAAAACTGTGGCATTGCCTGAACAGCATCATCCTGAGAGACGGATGGCTCAGAATTAAAAAGTTTATCTTTAATTTGCAAAGCCCTCTCTATACATGAGGAACAAAATTGCAATGGTGGCACAACTTGGTTCTCCAAACAAAGGAGACACTCCATAACCACAAAATCCTGCTCCATGAAATAGATTAGAATAGCCTGTCTCTATTTTAAAGAGGTACTGTCACTTTAAATACTACAAAGTCGATTTAGTTTAAAAATAAAACTTAATTCTAAGTCACACTGCTTATTGTGAACAATGAAAGTAATATTGTGTTAAATATAATGACACCTCTACACCTCAGCCTGATGACTAAGGTGCCTACCTGCCCCTTTGAACCAACGAGGGTTGCTAATGCAGCCGTGAACAACCGCTCCGAATATTCTCTATGAGCGGAGATAGAAGTCACATGACCGGCAATTGAAACTGAGCCAGAGTATGAAAGCGCGCGTGTTTCAAACCAGAAGAGAGAAATTGGAAAAGCCGTTGCCTGACAGATAATACGTCAGAGCCGGCAAGAGACTGCAGACATTTTGAGGATAGCGTAGAGCTAAAATAACCTGCGCATATCTCCTATCTGTTTGCAAATCTATGATATACAGGGAGTGCAGAATTATTAGGCAAGTTGTATTTTTGAGGATTAATTTTATTATTGAACAACAACCATGTTCTCAATGAACCCAAAAAACTCAATATCAAAGCTGAATAGTTTTGGAAGTAGTTTTTAGTTTGTTTTTAGTTATAGCTATTTTAGGGGGATATCTGTGTGTGCAGGTGACTATTACTGTGCATAATTATTAGGCAACTTAACAAAAAACAAATATATACCAATTTCAATTATTTATTTTTACCAGTGAAACCAATATAACATCTCAACATTCACAAATATACATTTCTGACATTCAAAAACAAAACAAAAACAAATCAGTGACCAATATAGCCACCTTTCTTTGCAAGGACACTCAAAAGCCTGCCATCCATCGATTCTGTCAGTGTTTTGATCTGTTCACCATCAACATTGTGTGCAGCAGCAACCACAGCCTCCCAGACACTGTTCAGAGAGGTGTACTGTTTTCCCTCCTTGTAAATCTCACATTTGATGATGGACCACAGGTTCTCAATGGGGTTCAGATCAGGTGAACAAGGAGGCCATGTCATTAGATTTTCTTCTTTTATACCCTTTCTTGCCAGCCACGCTGTGGAGTACTTGGACGCATGTGACAGAGCATTGTCCTGCATGAAAATCATGTTTTTCTTGAAGGTTGCAGACTTCTTCCTGTACCACTGCTTGAAGAAGGTGTCTTCCAGAAACTGGCAGTAGGACTGGGAGTTGAGCTTGACTCCATTCTCAACCCGAAAAGGCCCCACAAGCTCATCTTTGATGATACCAGCCCAAACCAGTACTCCACCTCCACCTTGCTGGCGTCTGAGTCGGACTGGAGCTCTCTGCCCTTTACCAATCCAGCCACGGGCCCATCCATCTGGCCCATCAAGACTCACTCTCATTTCATCAGTCCATAAAACCTTAGAAAAATCAGTCTTGAGATATTTCTTGGCCCAGTCTTGACGTTTCAGCTTGTGTGTCTTGTTCAGTGGTGGTCGTCTTTCAGCCTTTCTTACCTTGGCCATGTCTCTGAGTATTGCACACCTTGTGCTTTTGGGCACTCCAGTGATGTTGCAGCTCTGAAATATGGCCAAACTGGTGGCAAGTGGCATCTTGGCAGCTGCACGCTTGACTTTTCTCAGTTCATGGGCAGTTATTTTGCGCCTTGGTTTTTCCACACGCTTCTTGCGACCCTGTTGACTATTTTGAATGAAACGCTTGATTGTTCGATGATCACGCTTCAGAAGCTTTGCAATTTTAAAAGTGCTGCATCCCTCTGCAAGATATCTCACTATTTTGACTTTTCTGAGCCTGTCAAGTCCTTCTTTTGACCCATTTTGCCAAAGGAAAGGAAGTTGCCTAATAATTATGCACACCTGATATAGGGTGTTGATGTCATTAGACCACACCCCTTCTCATTACAGAGATGCACATCACCTAATATTCTTAATTGATAGTAGGCTTTCGAGCCTATACAGCTTGGAGTAAGACAACATGCATAAAGAGGATAATGTGGTCAAAATACTAATTTGCCTAATAATTCTGCACTCCCTGTAGTATGCACAGCCACCTACTGATAAACCAATAAAATTTTTTGAACATAAATATGGTTAACTCCTTATAGCCCACAAAGGAGATTAAGCCAGTCTCAATGTCACATAGTAAAAGTGCCTGCTCACTGCCAGTATTAATCCTATACCCAGGATTCTAGTCCCATAATCTGTGCAGAGATATTGGGTAGCATCTCAGCTTAACCCTTTCAGTGCCAGCCTCCTAACCCCAGAAGACAAAAGGCACTTACCTGCACATCTAGCCGTCCGGCAGGAGGACAACTCACATGGTGTGGAAGGATGCCACTACTTACAGAGACCTGTGAAATAAGAGAAAGAACAGAGTAACCCTACTCTGGCTTTCGGTAACATGGGCAGCAAATATGTTAGAAAAACGCAGCAAGGCGCACCTCACAAGTTCCGAACTGCTTTAAAGCCACTACTGCCCTACTGAAGAGGCTAACGTGGACTACGGCTTGACCCAAAAAAATCTTGCTTGTAGCGAAAGAAATCCAATTTTCTTCAGACACCAAAAACTTCACCTCTTCCATTTACAGAAGCAAAGAGAATGACTGAGGATTGTGGGTACGGGAGTGACACAACAGCTTTGCTGTGGTGCTCTATGCCTCCTCCTGCTCGCCAGGAGTGATATTCCCAACAGTAATTGAGGACGTCCTGGACTCACCATATCTTAGGAAAGAAAGCTAGTTGAGGCCAAGCTATTAAAGCATAGAAAATTGTTCTCAACTCCAACTCTGGAATCCACAGACCCAGTGTCTTTAAGAAACCCCAAACTGCTGCCCAGCCTAACAGGCTGGCGTCCGTGGTCACAATCACCCAGGAAGTCCTCAGAAAGCATGTGCCCGAGACTGATGGTCCTGTGGAACCCACCATGAGAGTGAGACTCTTGTTGGGGAATCCAAATTGATCTTCTGCGAGAGATCTGAGGGGTCCTCGTTCCATTGGCTGAGCATGCATAGCTGCAGAGGTCTCAGATGGAACCGAGCAAAAGGAATGTCAATGGAGGCAACCATCAGTCTAATCACCTAATCACCTCCATGCATTGAGCCACAGATCGACGAATTGCAGACTGGAGAGACAGGCAAGAAACATGAAGCTTGGATTTTCTGACGTCCGTCAGAAAGATCTTCATGGACAGGGAATCTATAATTGTTCCCAAGAAACAAATCCTTGTATCCGGAACAAGGGAACTCTTTCCCAGATTCACTTTCAACCCATGGGAACGTAAAAAAAGACAACATCATCTCAGTATTAAAACCTTGCTAGATGAAAAGATGGCGCATGAACTAGAATGTCGTCTAGATAAGGTGCCACAGCAATACCCTGGGACCTCACCATAACAGAAGAACCCCAAGAACATTTGTAAAAATTCTGGGAGCTGTAGCAAGGCCAAAAGGAAGGGCAACAAACTGAAAATGTTTGTCAAGGAAAGCAACCCTTAGATATTGGTAATGATCCCTGTGAATAGGAACATGAAGATACGCGTCCATCAGATATGTGGTCGTCATGAACTGACCCTTTTAGACCAAAGGAAGAATAGAACGGATGGTCTCCATCTTGAAGGACGGAACCCTGAGGAATTGATTGAGACACTATAAGTCCAGAATGGGATGAAAAGTGCCCTCCTTCTTGGGAACTACAAATAGATTTGAATAGAATCCTTTCTTTATCTGATTTGTAGATAACCTTGACAGGTGGAAACTGCCCCTGGGAGGACAAGATTTGAATCCTATTCTGTAACCGTGGGAAACTATACCTATGGCCCAAGGATCTGGAACATCGCGTATCCAAGCCTGCTGAAAAAAGAAAGCCTGCCCCCCACTTGATCCACTACAGGATCGGGGGCGGCCCCTTCATGTTGATGTAGAATCAACTGAAGGCTTCTTAGCTTGATTTCCCCTATTTCAAGGCTGACTAGACCTTCAAGAAGACTTGGATTGATCCGACTTGGAAGAGGAAGACTTCTGTCCCTTAAAGTTACAAAAGGAACGAAAAACAGAATTTATGTTTACCTGATAAATTACTTTCTCCAACGGTGTGTCCGGTCCACGGCGTCATCCTTACTTGTGGGATATTCTCTTCCCCAACAGGAAATGGCAAAGAGCCCAGCAAAGCTGGTCACATGATCCCTCCTAGGCTCCGCCTTCCCCAGTCATTCGACCGACGTAAAGGAGGAATATTTGCATAGGAGAAATCATATGATACCGTGGTGACTGTAGTTAAAGAAAATAAATTATCAGACCTGATTAAAAAACCAGGGCGGGCCGTGGACCGGACACACCGTTGGAGAAAGTAATTTATCAGGTAAACATAAATTCTGTTTTCTCCAACATAGGTGTGTCCGGTCCACGGCGTCATCCTTACTTGTGGGAACCAATACCAAAGCTTTAGGACACGGATGAAGGGAGGGAGCAAATCAGGTCACCTAAATGGAAGGCACCACGGCTTGCAAAACCTTTCTCCCAAAAATAGCCTCAGAAGAAGCAAAAGTATCAAACTTGTAAAATTTAGTAAAAGTGTGCAGTGAAGACCAAGTCGCTGCCTTACATATCTGATCAACAGAAGCCTCGTTCTTGAAGGCCCATGTGGAAACCACAGCCCTAGTGGAATGAGCTGTGATTCTTTCAGGAGGCTGCCGTCCGGCAGTCTCATAAGCCAATCTGATGATGCTTTTAATCCAAAAAGAGAGAGAGGTAGAAGTTGCTTTTTGACCTCTCCTTTTACCAGAATAAACAACAAACAAGGAAGATGTTTGTCTAAAATCCTTTCGGAAGAAAACCAGGTTTAGTACGTAAAACCACCTTATCTGCATGGAACACCAGATAAGGAGGAGAACACTGCAGAGCAGATAATTCTGAAACTCTTCTAGCAGAAGAAATTGCAACCAAAAACAAAACTTTCCAAGATAATAACTTAATATCAACGGAATGTAAGGGTTCAAACGGAACCCCCTGAAGAACTGAAAGAACTAAATTGAGACTCCAAGGAGGAGTCAAAGGTTTGTAAACAGGCTTGATTCTAACCAGAGCCTGAACAAAGGCTCGAACATCTGGCACAGCTGCCAGCTTTTTGTGAAGTAACACAGACAAGGCAGAAATCTGTCCCTTCAAGGAACTTGCAGATAATCCTTTCTCCAAACCTTCTTGAAGAAAGGATAGAATCTTAGGAATTTTTACCTTGTCCCAAGGGAATCCTTTAGATTCACACCAACAGATATATTTTTTCCATATTTTGTGGTAAATTTTTCTAGTTACAGGCTTTCTGGCCTGAACAAGAGTATCAATGACAGAATCTGAGAACCCTCGCTTTGATAAGATCAAGCGTTCAATCTCCAAGCAGTCAGTTGGAGTGAGACCAGATTCGGATGTTCGAACGGACCTTGAACAAGAAGGTCTCGTCTCAAAGGTAGCTTCCATGGTGGAGCCGATGACATATTCACCAGGTCTGCATAACAAGTCCTGCGTGGCCACGCAGGAGCTATCAAGATCACCGATGCCCTCTCCTGATTGATCCTGGCTACCAGCCTGGGGATGAGAGGAAACGGCGGGAATACATAAGCTAGTTTGAAGGTCCAAGGTGCTACTAGTGCATCTACTAGAGTCGCCTTGGGATCCCTGGATCTGGACCCGTAGCAAGGAACCTTGAAGTTCTGACGAGAGGCCATCAGATCCATGTCTGGAATGCCCCACAATTGAGTAATTTGGGCAAATATTTCCGGATGGAGTTCCCACTCCCCCGGATGAAACGTCTGACGACTCAGAAAATCCGCTTCCCAATTTTCCACTCCTGGGATGTGGATTGCAGACAAGTGGCAGGAGTGAGTCTCCGCCCATTGAATGATTTTGGTCACTTCTTCCATCGCCAGGGAACTCCTTGTTCCCCCCTGATGGTTGATGTACGCAACAGTCGTCATGTTGTCTGATTGAAACCGTATGAACTTGGCCTTTGCTAGCTGAGGCCAAGCCTTGAGAGCATTGAGTATCGCTCTCAGTTCCAGAATATTTATCGGTAGAAGAGATTCTTCCCGAGACCAAAGACCCTGAGCTTTCAGGGGTCCCCAGACCGCGCCCCAGCCCACCAGACTGGCGTCGGTCGTGACAATGACCCACTCTGGTCTGCGGAAGCTCATCCCCTGTGACAGGTTGTCCAGGGACAGCCACCAACGGAGTGAATCTCTGGTCCTCTGATTTACTTGTATCGTCGGAGACAAGTCTGTATAGTCCCCATTCCACTGACTGAGCATGCACAGTTGTAATGGTCTTAGATGAATGCGCGCAAAAGGAACTATGTCCATTGCCGCTACCATCAAACCTATTACTTCCATGCACTGCGCTATGGAAGGAAGAGGAACAGAATGAAGTATTTGACAAGAGTTTAGAAGTTTTGATTTTCTGGCCTCTGTCAGAAAAATCCTCATTTCTAAGGAGTCTATTATTGTTCCCAAGAAAGGAACCCTTGTTGACGGAGATAGAGAACTCTTTTCTACGTTCACTTTCCATCCGTGAGATCTGAGAAAGGCCAGGACAATGTCCGTGTGAGCCTTTGCTTGAGGAAGGGACGACGCTTGAATCAGAATGTCGTCCAAGTAAGGTACTACTGCAATGCCCCTTGGTCTTAGCACCGCTAGAAAGGACCCTAGTACCTTTGTGAAAATCCTTGGAGCAGTGGCTAATCCGAACGGAAGTGCCACAAACTGGTAATGCTTGTCCAGGAATGCGAACCTTAGGAACCGATGATGTTCCTTGTGGATAGGAATATGTAGATACGCATCCTTTAAATCCACCGTGGTCATGAATTGACCTTCCTGGATGGAAGGAAGAATTGTTCGAATGGTTTCCATTTTGAACGATGGAACCTTGAGAAACTTGTTTAGGATCTTGAGATCTAAGATTGGTCTGAATGTTCCCTCTTTTTTGGGAACTACGAACAGATTGGAGTAGAACCCCATCCCTTGTTCTCCTAATGGAACAGGATGAATCACTCCCATTTTTAACAGGTCTTCTACACAATGTAAGAATGCCTGTTTTTTTATGTGGTCTGAAGACAATTGAGACCTGTGGAACCTCCCCCTTGGGGGAAGCCCCTTGAATTCCAGAAGATAACCTTGGGAGACTATTTCTAGCGCCCAAGGATCCAGAACATCTCTTGCCCAAGCCTGAGCGAAGAGAGAGAGTCTGCCCCCCACCAGATCCGGTCCCGGATCGGGGGCCAACATCTCATGCTGTCTTGGTAGCAGTGGCAGGTTTCTTGGCTTGCTTTCCTTTGTTCCAGCCTTGCATTGGTCTCCAGGCTGGCTTGGCTTGAGAAGTATTACCCTCTTGCTTAGAGGACGTAGCACTTGGGGCTGGTCCGTTTCTGCGAAAGGGACGAAAATTAGGTTTATTTTTGGCCTTGAAAGACCTATCGTGAGGAAGGGCGTGGCCCTTGCCCCCAGTGATATCAGAGATAATCTCTTTCAAGTCAGGGCCAAACAACGTTTTCCCCTTGAAAGGAATGTTAAGCAATTTGTTCTTGGAAGACGCATCCGCTGACCAAGATTTTAACCAAAGCGCTCTGCGCGCCACAATAGCAAAACCAGAATTTTTCGCCGCTAACCTAGCCAATTGCAAAGTGGCGTCTAGGGTGAAAGAATTAGCCAATTTGAGAGCACGAATTCTGTCCATAATCTCCTCATAAGAAGAAGAATTATTATTGAGCGCCTTTTCTAGCTCATCGAACCAGAAACACGCGGCTGTAGTGACAGGAACAATGCATGAAATTGGTTGTAGAAGGTAACCTTGCTGAACAAACATCTTTTTAAGCAAACCTTCTAATTTTTTATCCATAGGATCTTTGAAAGCACAACTATCTTCTATGGGTATAGTGGTGCGTTTGTTTAGAGTAGAAACCGCCCCCTCGACCTTGGGGACTGTCTGCCATAAGTCCTTTCTGGGGTCGACCATAGGAAACAATTTTTTAAATATGGGGGGAGGGACGAAAGGTATACCGGGCCTTTCCCATTCTTTATTTACAATGTCCGCCACCCGCTTGGGTATAGGAAAAGCTTCGGGGGGCCCCGGGACCTCTAGGAACTTGTCCATTTTACATAGTTTCTCTGGAATGACCAAATTCTCACAATCATCCAGAGTGGATAACACCTCCTTAAGCAGAGCGCGAGATGTTCCAATTTAAATTTAAATGTAATCACATCAGGTTCAGCTTGTTGAGAAATTTTCCCTGAATCTGAAATTTCTCCCTCAGACAAAACCTCCCTGGCCCCCTCAGACTGGTGTAGGGGCCCTTCAGAACCAATATCATCAGCGTCCTCATGCTCTTCAGTATTTTCTAAAACAGAGCAGTCGCGCTTTCGCTGATAAGTGGGCATTTTGGCTAAAATGTTTTTGATAGAATTATCCATTACAGCCGTTAATTGTTGCATAGTAAGGAGTATTGGCGCGCTAGATGTACTAGGGGCCTCCTGTGTGGGCAAGACTGGTGTAGACGAAGGAGGGGATGATGCAGTACCATGCTTACTCCCCTCACTTGAGGAATCATCTTGGGCATCATTTTCTCTAAATTTTGTGTCACATAAATCACATCTATTTAAATGAGAAGGAACCTTGGCTTCCCCACATTCAGAACACAGTCTATCTGGTAGTTCAGACATGTTAAACAGGCAAAAACTTGATAACAAAGTACAAAAAACGTTTTAAAATAAACCGTTACTGTCACTTTAAATTTTAAACTGAACACACTTTATTACTGCAATTGCGAAAAAGTATGAAGGAATTGTTCAAAATTCACCAAAATTTCACCACAGTGTCTTAAAGCCTTAAAAGTATTGCACACCAAATTTGGAAGCTTTAACCCTTAAAATAACAGAACCAGAGCCGTTTTTATATTTAACCCCTTTACAGTCCCTGGTATCTGCTTTGCTGAGACCCAACCAAGCCCAAAGGGGAATACGATACCAAATGACGCCTTCAGAAAGTCTTTTCTATGTATCAGAGCTCCTCACACATGCATCTGCATGTCATGCTTCTCAAAAACAAGTGCGCAATACAGGCGCGAAAATGAGACTCTGCCTATGATTAGGGAAAGCCCCTAGAGAATAAGGTGTCCAATACAGTGCCTGCCGGTTATTTTACAAAATTCCCAAGATTAAAATAATTCCTCAAGGCTATGGAGAATAAAATATGTTTATATATAAATCGATTTAGCCCAGAAAATGTCTACAGTCTTAAAAAGCCCTTGTGAAGCCCTTTTTTCTTTCTGTAATAAAAATGGCTTACCGGATCCCATAGGGAAAATGACAGCTTCCAGCATTACATCGTCTTGTTAGAATGTGTCATACCTCAAGCAGCAAAAGTCTGCTCACTGTTCCCCCAACTGAAGTTAATTCCTCTCAACAGTCCTGTGTGGAAACAGCCATCGATTTTAGTAACGGTTGCTAAAATCATTTTCCTCTTACAAACAGAAATCTTCATCTCTTTTCTGTTTCAGAGTAAATAGTACATACCAGCACTATTTTAAAATAACAAACTCTTGATTGAATAATAAAAACTACAGTTAAACACTAAAAAACTCTAAGCCATCTCCGTGGAGATGTTGCCTGTACAACGGCAAAGAGAATGACTAGGGAAGGCGGAGCCTAGGAGGGATCATGTGACCAGCTTTGCTGGGCTCTTTGCCATTTCCTGTTGGGGAAGAGAATATCCCACAAGTAAGGATGACGCCGTGGACCGGACACACCTATGTTGGAGAAATTAGAATCCTGACGACCCTTAGGTCTATTCTTTTTATCAGAATGTAGGAAAGAACCCTTTCCACCTGTAATGTCAGAAATAATTTCTCTCAGACCTGGTCCAAACAAGGTTTTACCCTTATAAGGCAGAGATAAAAGCTTGGACTTGAATGTAACATCTGCAGACCAAGAATTTAACCAGAGAGCTCTGCAAGCTAAAACAGTAAAACCAGAATTCTTAGCACCCAACCTAAGAACTTGCATGTTGGAATCACAAATAAAGGTATTGGCTAGCTTGAGAGCCTTGATCCTGTCTTGGATTTCCTCTATAGTAGTCTCTTCTAGGATAAGATCAGATAAACCATCGCACTAATAAGATGCTGCCCCTGCAACTGTAATACTAGCAACAGGTTGCCACTGTAATCCCTGATGAATGTACATCTTCAAAAAAGCCTCAAGCTTCTTATCCATAGGATCCTTGAAAGAACAAATATCTTCAATAGGAATAGTAGTTCTCTTAGCCAGAGTAGAGATAGCTCCCTCTACACCTTGGGCACTGTGGACCACAAGTCACGAATAGAGTCAGCAACAGGAAACATCTTTTTAAAAACAGGGGACGGGGAAAAAGGAATCCCTGGTTTATCCCATTCCTGAGTTATAATATCTGCCATATGGTCTGGAACTGGAAATACTTCCAACTGCAACAGTTTCAGATTCTTACAAAGTAGTAAGAACCTCCTACAAAAGAACTCAAAGGTGTTCTAACTTAAAGGACCAGTCAACAATATAGATTTGCATAATTAACAAATGCATGATAAGAAGACAATGCAATAGGACTTAGTCAGAACTTCAAATGAGTAGTAGATTTTTGTTAAATAAATTGCAAAGTTATGTCTATTTCCACTCCCCCTATACCATGTGACAGCCATCAGCCAATCACAAATGCATATACGTATATGCTGTGAATTCTTGCACATGCTCAGTAGGAGTTGGTGACTCAAAAAGTGTAAATATAAAAATGACTGTGCACTTTTTGTTAATGGAAGTAAATTGGAAAGTTGATTAAAATTGCATGCTCTATCTGAATCATGAAGTTTAATTTTGACTTGAGTGTCCCTTTAAATCTGAAATTAATCTCCTCTGAATCTGCACTACTATCACTACAATATTAGAATCTAGCAATTCCCTCTCAGAAGCCACTGAAGAATCATCCTCATCAGATATTTGAGACAAACTGACTAACTCAGCTTTAGCGGAGTCAGTCTTACTAACATCAATATGTTTAGATTTCCTCTTTTGTTAACCAGAAACCATTGGAAAAGCTGATAAAGCTGCAGAAACAGCAGAAGTAATCTGCACAGAGAAATTCCCAGGAAAAAAACATCCCCAGGAGGCTGAGAGTACCCACAGGGCACTGCATGTGAAGTTTGAAGGGAAAGCTGAGGCATAGCTAGGATGACACTATCCTGAGAGACAGGAGTTCAGGGAGAGACATCTTATATTTAAACTTTAAAGTTTTATTTAAACATGAAGAGCAAAACTGTACATGAGGAATTATCTTAGCCTCCAAACACAATAAGCATTTTTCAAATGAATCAACTTCAGTACTAGTGTCCATAATTGGGTATCAGTTCACAATTAACAAAAAAATGTAAATGCCAAATTAAGTTTATTTATATGAAGCAATAAAACAAACACTTAAAACCCTCAGCTCTGCTGAGGTCTTACACCTCCAGAAGTTGCTATCCCACTAGCACAGAAAACAAAATATATGCTTACCTGATAAATTTCTTCTTTCTTGACACGGTGAGTCCACGGATCATCATCAATTATTATTGGGAATATCACTCCTGGCCAGCAAGAGGAGGCAAAGAGCACCACAGCAGAGCTGTTAAGTATCACTTCCCTTCCCACAAAACCCAGTCATTCGACCGAAGGAAAAGGAGAGAAAGGAAATAACACAAGGTGCAGAGGTATTAAAGGACCCACTATAGATACACAGGTAAATAATATAGAAATAATAGGTCTAGATGAATAGTATATACCCAAAGATTAGAGACGTGAAGTGCTACAGATATAAATTATATTCATGACTATTGTTAATCAGTTAATACAAAGAATAAAATAGATACACAAAATAAAATAAAATATATTATATTTATTACATACAATAAACTCCTAAAATATATCTGGATATATATATATATATATATACTCTGATTACATAAAACAAGTTAAAATACTGGTACTATGAATAAAAGACCAATTCTATGGGACCAAGCAGTGAAATAACATAAATTCATTTCTTTCATATTAGCAAGAGTCCATGAGCTAGTGACGTATGGGATATACATTCCTACCAGGAGGGGCAAAGTTTCCCAAACCTCAAAATGCCTATAAATACACCCCTCACCACACCCACAAATCAGTTTAACGCATAGCCAAGAAGTGGGGTGATAAGACAAAAGTGCGAAAGCATAAAAAATAAGGAATTGGAATAATTGTGCTTTATACAAAAAAATCATAACCACCACAAAAAAGGGTGGGCCTCATGGACTCTTGCTAATATGAAAGAAATGAATTTATCAGGTAAGTTCTTACATAAATTATGTTTTCTTTCATGTAATTAGCAAGAGTCCATGAGCTAGTGACGTATGGGATATAGACTACCCAAGATGTGGATCTTCCACGCAAGAGTCACTAGAGAGGGAGGGATAAAATAAAGACAGCCAATTCCGCTGAAAAAAATCCACACCCAAAATAAAGTTTAAATCTTATAATGAAAAAAACTGAAATTATAAGCAGAAGAATCAAACTGAAACAGCTGCCTGAAGTACTTTTCTACCAAAAACTGCTTCAGAAGAAGAAAACACATCAAAATGGTAGAATTTAGTAAAAGTATGCAAAGAAGACCAAGTGGCTGCTTTGAAAATCTGATCAACTGAAGCTTCATTCCTATACACCCAGGAAGTAGAAACTGACCTAGTAGAATGAGCTATAATCCTTTGAGGCGGAGTTTTACCCGACTCGACATAGGCATGATGAAACAAAGATTTTAACCAAGATGCCAAAGAAATGGCAGAAGCCTTCTGACCTTTCATAGAACCGGAAAAGATAACAAATAGACTAGAAGTCTTTCGGAAATCCTTAGTAGCTTCAACATAATATTTCAAAGCTCTAACTACATCCAAAGAATGCAACGACTTTTCCTTAGAATTCTTAGGATTAGGACACGATGAAGGAACCACAATTTCTCTACTAATGTTGTTAGAATTCACAACCTTAGGTAAAAATTTAAAAGAAGTTCGCAACACCGCCTTATCCTGATGAAAAATCAGAAAAGGAGACTCACAAGAAAGAGCAGATAATTCAGAAACTCTTCTAGCAGAAGAGATGGCCAAAAGAAACAAAACTTTCCAAGAAAGTAATTAATGTCCAGCGAATGCATAGGTTCAAACGGAGGAGCTTGAAGAGCCCCCAGAACCAAATTCAAACTCCAAGGAGGAGAGATTGACTTAATAACAGGTTTTATACGAGCCAAAGCTTGTACAAAACAATGAATATCAGGAAGACTAGCAATCTTTCTGTGAAAAAGAACAAAAAGAGCAGAGATTTGACCTTTCAAGGAACTTGCAGACAAACCTTATCCAAACCATCCTGAAGAAACTGTAAAATTCTAGGAATTCTAAAAGAATGCCAAGAAAAATGATGAGAAAAACACCAAGAAATGTAAATCTTCTAGACTCGATAATATATCTTCCTAGATACAGTTTTACGAGCCTGTAACATAGTATTAATCACAGAGTCAGAGAAACCTCTATGACTGAGAATCAAGCGTTCAATCTCCATACCTTCAAATTTAAGGATTTGAGAACCTGATGGAAAAAAGGACCTTGTGATAGAAGGTCTGGTCTTTACGGAAGAGTCCATGGTTGGCAAGTGGCCATCCAGACAAGATCCGCATACCAAAACCTGTGAGGCCATGCTGGAGCCACCAGCAGAATAAACGAACGTTCCTTTAGAATCTTGGAAAAAGAACTATAGTCGGAAAGATATAAGCAGGATGATACTTCCAAGGAAGTGACAATGCATCCACTGCTTCCGCCTGAGGATCCCTGGATCTGGACAGATACCTGGGAAGCTTCTTGTTTAGATGAGAAGCCATCAGATCTATTTCTGGAAGCCCCCATATTTGAACAATCTGAAGAAATACCTCTGGGTGAAGAAACCATTCGCCCAGATGTAGCGTTTGGCGACTGAGATAATCCGCTTCCCAATTGTCTAAACCTGGGATATGAACCGCAGAAATTAGACAGGAGCTGGATTCCGCCCATACAAGTATTCAAGAGACTTCTTTCATAGCCAGAGGACTGTGAGTTCCTCCTTGATGATTGACATATGCCACGGTTGTGACATCGTCCGTCTAGAAACAAATGAACGACTCTCTCTTTAGAAGAGGCCACGACTGAAGAGCTCTGAAAATTGCACCAAAAATGTTGATTAGTAATCTCACCTCCTGAGATTCCCAAACCCCTTGTGCTGTCAGAAACCCCCATACAGATCCCCAACCTGTCAGACTTGCATCTGTTGAGATCACAGTCTAGGTTGGAAGAACAAAAGAAGCCCCCTGAACTAAACGATGGTGGTCTGTCCACCACGTCAGAGAGTGTCGAACAATCAGTTTTAAAGATATTAATTGAGATATCTTTGTATAATCCCTGCACCACTGGTTCAGCATACAGAGCTGAAGAGGTCGCATGTGAAAACGAGCAAAGGGGATCGCGTCCAATGCAGCAGTCATAAGACCTAGAATTTCCATGCATAAGGCTACCGAAGGGAAAGATTGAGACTGAAGGTTTCGATAAGCTGAAACCAATTTCAGACGCCTCTTGTCCGTCATAGACAGAATCAAGAACACTGAATCTATCAGGAAACCTAAAAAGGTTACCCTTGTCAGAGGAATCAAACGAACTTTTTGGTAAATTGATCCTCCAACCATGTTCTTGAAGAAACAACACTTATAAAAGACTGGAAAGGTTCCTTCTAGTGAAAATGAGCAAAGGGAATTGAATCCAATGCTGTGGCCATAAGACCTAAAACTTCTATGCATGTATAGCAACTGAAGGAAATAATAGAGACTAAAGGTACCGATAGACGGAACCCATAACATTATCCCTTGTCTGATAGAGACAAGGACAGTGACACAAACTATCTGGAAACCTAAAAAAGGTGACCCTTGTGTGAGGAATCAAGAGCTTTTGAAAAGAAGATCCTCTAACTATGTCCTGAAGAGTAAGTGAATCATATGAGATTCCGCATCCTCAGAAAAATAATCTGAATGAAAACAGAAAAATGAAAATATGCATTTATTGTATCTAATGAAAACAAATAATGCTATCAATGACCATAAAAAGGCAAAATAGTTTGAATAAAACTCCAAAACCCGGTTCCTCAAAAGGAACTGGAAGAAATACCCCAGAAGATTCCAGGTCTGAGCAGCGCTTGAACCCCATGGGTGCCCAGCCATGCTTCAACAGTACCCAAAATATATAGGACAGAAAACACAGTTAAAGAAAGTGTTAGCCTTACTGGAATAAAATCAAAAGAAATTTCAAAGAAGCCTTAACCTGCCCCTTACCAGCCAAGCTGGAATACGGCACGTACATCGCAAAATTAGGGAGCTGATTTCGAACTCCAAATATAGACATGTTACTTGGGAAAGAACTCAGGAATTCGTTCCTTAATAAGAACAACCAAACCAGTATAAGCTTAAAGTTTTAGTCTTAGAACTCAACCTTGAAGCCCAGAGTAACAGTTAAGAATTGAATCCAATTATAAAACAAATCATTGATTATCTTAGAACAAAAGAAATATGGATTTTTTTTTTTTTGTTTAAAAATCACAAAATTCTTCTAGCTAAAAAAGCTAAAGACATAGATTAACCCTCATTTGCGAAAATATTCAATAAAATGAAGACACAAATGAAATTATTAGCATGATAGTCCAGATTAAAGGACCAGCCAATACAGTGGACTTGCATAATCAATAAATGCAAAACAACAAGACAAATGCAACAGCACCTAGTCTAGTAAATGTTGTCCCTTTAACAATGCTAAAATAAATCATAATCTGATACTTGATCTTAAAGTAAACAGAGAAAATGAAGCAATTGCAATATCCAAATAAATCACAGGACCAAGAAAGTACCTGAAACTAAATAATTTTCCATAAATAAGATACAACTATCTAAAGGAAAATAAATACTATTTTGCTATAGAAACAATAGCATAATAAGTAGAATTAGAGATAGCCCCAATAAATTGGAGAACCCTCCAAATTGAGTTTAACTGCTGGCAAAGAATATAGTTTAAAACCTTTGAAGAAGGAATAAAAGAAAATTCTCAGCCTATTCCATTCCCTAGTATAGGGAATTGGAAAGAAAACCTCTGAAAACACAGAAGAAATAAATAGGCAGAAATAGTGTCAGCTAGTCTTAAAGAACTAGTTACCTTAATATCCAAAATAATCAACACCTTTTCAACAAAGAATAAATGTACTTTAATAATAGAAAAATAATAAAAAAGTAGATTTGTTAGTGTCAATATCTGATGAAGAAAATTTCTGAAAGAGAAAAAAACATCATCAGAGAAGGATAAATCAGTATGTTGTTGGTCATTTGAAACTTCAATAATTAAAAAAAGAAGTGAAAAAGACCTAAATATTTTTATTAGAAGGCACGAAGTCAGACAAAGCCTTTAACATAGAATCAGAAAAATATTTCTTATAAGTCTTCTAAATATTTGTTGTAAGAAAAGAAAATATATAAAGCATAAATACTAATGGAATCCGCATGTAAAAGTATAACATAATAACTTATTACAAACCATAGCTAAAGATAAACATTTAAAATAAATTAACTTAGCTTTGGTAGAACTGAAACTCAGTTAAGCGTTTTTCCAGAAGTGGCTTCTGATTCAGAGTCCATCTGAGACATCTTGCAATATGTAATAGAAAAAACAACATATAAAGCAAAATTGATCAAATTCCTTAAATGACAGTTTCAGGAATGGGAAAAAAATGCCAATGAACAAGCTTCTAGCAACCAGAAGCAATAAATAATGAGACTTAAATATTGTGGAGACAACAATGACGCTCAAATTTTTTAGCGCCAAAAAAGCCGCCCACATTATTTGGCACCTAAATGCTTTTGGCGCCAAGAATGGCGCCACATCCAGTAACGCCGACATTTCTTGGCGCAAAAACGTCAAAAAAATGACGCAACTTCCGGCGACACGTATGACGCCGGAAATGACAAGAAAATTTTTGCGCCAAGAAAGTCCGCGCCAAGAATGACGCAATAAAATGAAGCATTTTCAGCCCCCGCGAGCCTAACAGCCCACAGGAAAAAAAGTCAAATTTTAAGGTAAGAAAAAATTGAATTATTCATATGCATTATCCCAAATATGAAACTGACTGTCTGAAAATAAGGAACGTTGAACATCCTGAATCAAGGCAAATAAATGTTTAAACACATATATTTAGAACTTTATATAAAAGTGCCCAACCATAGCTTAGAGTGTCACAGAAAATAAGACTTACTTACCCCAGGACACTCATCTACATGTAGTAGAAAGCCAAACCAGTACTGAAACGAGAATCAGTAGAGGTAATGGTATATATAAGAGTATATCGTCGATCTGAAAAGGGAGGTAAGAGATGAATCTCTACGACCGATAACAGAGAACCTATGAAATAGACCCCGTAGAAAGAGATCATTGAATTCAAACAGGCAATACTCTCTTCACATCCCTCTGACATTCACTGCACGCTGAGAGGAAAACCGGGCTCCAACCTGCTGCAGAGCGCATATCAACGTAGAATCTAGCACAAACTTACTTCACCACCTCCACAGGAGGCAAAGTTTGTAAAACTGATTTGTGGGTGTGGTGAGGGGTGTATTTATAGGCATTTTGAGGTTTGGGAAACTTTGCCCCTCCTGGTAGGAATGTATATCCCATACGTCACTAGCTCATGGACTCTTGCTAATTACATGAAAGAAATATATATATATATATATATATATATATATATATATATATATAACAGAGAAAAAAATAGAAAAGAATGAAAAAATGAGCAAAAAGTATATAAAATTATGCGCAAAAATATATAGAAAAATGAGGCAAAATGTGATGATACTTGAAATCCTCTTTATATCTTGTGTTTATATAACATCAAGTGTGTAGATATAAGTCCAAAGTCAATGTGCGTGATATCCCTTTAAATCATAAGTACATAAAATATTTTATATAAAACAATGATATACAGATTCCCAATATATATATATATATATATATATATATATATATATATATATATATATATATACATATACATATACACACACTGTATATATATTGTATATATAAAGTGGATGATAGTGAGACCTCCCGGTCCGTTAAGATGAATAGGTTTGAATTTACCTTAAAAATCACTATTTTGTAACGATATCCTTTTAATGAATCTAGTGTGTCAGCTGAATAGGTTCTTTAAAGCTGTGTAAACACACTGGTATTCTACGAACAATGTTTTTAGATTGAAATCTGTGTTAAAGTTGCTCTATGTATGCATAGAGATGAAAAGCTGCAGGTGCTGTATTAGAGACCGGTCCGGGTTACCCTCTCCCCCCCCTACAAATGGGGCAGTTTGCCGGGACCTGCCAAAAACTTGCTGCTTCTTCCAGCGGTTTGTTGACACGAGTGAATGCCAATCAGAAAATTAATATCCAAGCTAGAGGACACAGATGATACGGGAGGGACAAGACAGATAACCTTAACAGAAGTGCCTGAGGAAATGGCTAATCCAGCTGAGAAACGCGTTGCAATCTGTTTGTAAACATTTGTTTTTATATACCTTGGGTCACAATAACACCCATAGGTTTTTAGAGAATTTGTTTTAATAAAATATTATATCTATTATAGAAGCCTGAGCGTGAATCATCATTCCTAATACTCCACTACCAGAGCCTTGGAATCAGTTTTGTGGGACACTGAGAGTTACCAGCTTGCGTCAATTAGCACACTGGGTGCTGCTCCATTTGTGAGTATAACTACAATACAAGACCTGTTGTACCTTACCATCATCACAGTATCACACTAGAAGGCGCCCTCTTTTTTTGTGATTACCCATTCACAGATTCCTGGTTGATGATTTACTATCTGAGAGGAGCTGCCATCACTACTCCTAGAAGGCTATTTAAGGCCTATTACTGGACTTACCAACACAGAAGGATTTATCTAGTTTATCTAGATTGGAGGCCCAATACCTATAAAGGACTCAGATAAGACATTTTCTATATGTGCACTTTTTGTATAACTGTTCTTTGTATTATACAATTACTGCTAATGGTCATATTGTCTATATATTTCACTTTGTTTGTTCAAAGGATATTGGTAAAGAGTCACCTATTATATAGATAATTTGTGCTTAGCGCCCCCTAAAGTTGGACACGTGAGTGTTTTCAATAGGTTTCTTTAACCTAAACAGAAGGCACCACTGCTTGAAGACCCTTTCTCCCAAAAGAAACCTCAGCCGAGGCAAAAAAAAATTAAATTTATAGATTTTATAAAAAGTCAGCAAAGAAGGCCAAGTCGCCACCTTACAAATCTGTTCTACAGAGGCCTATTTCTTGAAGGCCCAAGAAGAAAACACCGCACTAGTGGAGAGAGCTGTAATTCTCTCAGGAGGCTGCTGTCTAGCCGGCTCATAAGTGTTACGACTAACACTTCTCAACCAGAGAGAAGAGAAGTGGCGGAAGCTTACTGTCCTTTATGTCTATCCAGAAAAACAACAACAATACTGAAGACTGACAAAAGTCCTTTGTAGCCTGTAGATAAAATCTAAGGGCCCGCACAACATATAAATTGTGCAACAGACGTTCTTTATGAGAAGGAGGATTAGGACAGAGAGATGGAACAAGTTCCCGATTAAAATCTCTGTCCGAAACCACCTTAGGAAGAAAACCAAACTTGGTATAAAAAACTACCTTATCTGCCTGAAATATGAGATAAGGAAAATCACCCTGCAAAGCTGAGAGTTTGGAAACCCTCCGAGCAGAAGGAGAACAAAACTCCCCAAGATAACAACTTAATATCAATGGAATGCGTAGGCTCAAACAGAACATTAAAAACTCAAACTTTAAGAACAAGGTTAAGGCTTGACTTAAACATAGTCCTGCTTTGGACCAGGACCTGATAAAAGGATTGTACATCCGGCACATCCACCAGACGCTTGAGCAGCAGAATGGAAAGCCGAAATCTGACCCTTGAGGGTACTAACAGATAACCCCTTCTCAAGGCCTAGCTGGAGAAAAGATAAGATCCTTGTGATCCTGCCATATCGTACAGGAAATCTTTCTAGTGATAGGCTTACAAGCCTGAATAGTGGTCTCAATAAGTCAGAGAAACGATTTGGATGAAGGACAGACCCCTGAAGCAGAAGATTCTTCCTCAGCCGAAGTTTCCACTGAGGTAGAGACGACATCTCTACTAGATCCGCCTACCAGATCCTGCGAGGCCACGCAGGAGTTAGGAGAAAACCAATGCTCTCTCCTATGAAATCCGAACAATGACTTGTGGAAGGATAACAAACAGAGAAGGAGGATATGCCAACCTGAAGTTCCAAGGAACTGCCAGAGCATCTATTAGACAGGCTTGAGGATCTCTCCGGGATGAGAAGTCTGTCTGTTCAGAATTCCGCTTTCCAGTTGTCCATTCCAGAAATGTGGATGGCAGATGGACAATAACTGTGAGCACCCACTAACAGACAAAAAGCTTAAAAAACACTTCCTACATGACTTAGGAACTAGAGTTCCTCCCTGGAAGTTGATGAAAGCCACAGAGGCTATGTTGTCTGACTGTTCTGATGGTTTGACTTCAGGGCTAAAGACAACTGAGGTCAAACCATCAGAACATTGTAAATCGCTATCAACTACAAACGATGAAGGAAAGAGCAGACTTCTTCCAGGACCAAAGTCCCTGCATTAGAATGCGGGCAGTGATCCCGTTAACTCTTGCATGATAAGCGAGCACTCTACCATTTGAGCTAATTCCCTGGTGAGTTCTCAATGAGTTCCAGACACCTCCCCAGCCCAGCCCAGCAGGCTGGTGTCCATGGTCATAAACGCCCAGGAAGGCCTCCAATGCGTGAGTCCTGAGACCAAAGATACTGATAAAGCCACCACGGAAAGAGACTCTTGTCGACAGATCTAGATACTCTGAGACTTTCGGATAATCCCCATTCCACTGAATGAGCATGCAAAACTGCTGAGCTATCAAACGGAATTGGACACCGTGGCCGAACAGTGGACAAAAGAAGGAGGCAAGAGGAAGGATTTAACCTTTCTTGACCTCCGACAGAAGAACTTCATCGAAAGGATCAATAAAAATTCCTAATCAGAATACCCATGTAGCTGGGACAAGGGAGTTCTTCTTCTGCTCCACTTCCATTTGTGGATCGAAGAAAGACAACAAAAACCTCCCATGAGATCTTGTTTGTAGAAAGATGGCGCCTGGACCAATAGGATGCCCAGGAGGGACGCCACTGGAATCCCGGAAACGAATCACGGCCCAGAAAACCTTGAGAAAACTCTGGGAGCTGTTGCAAGGCCATTGTTGGCCCACAAACTGAAAAAGTTGGCCGGAAAAGCAAAACTCAGAAATCTGAGCGGATCCCTTTGAAAGGGAAACTGAGGGTACGCATCTTTTAGGTCTAAGGCAGTTATAAACTGACCCTCTTGTACCAAGGAAGAATAGAGTGAATAGTCTCCATCTTGAAGGACGGTACTCAGAGAAACTAGACATTTCATGCCTAAATTAGGACGAAAAATATTTGGAACAGAATGGAAAAGAAACTAAACCCTGTTCCTAAACTGGAACTGGAACAATCCCTCCCAAGGAGGATGATTCTGAACACATTTCAAGAACGCCTCTCTCTTTATCTGGGCTACAGATAAACCTGAGAGGAAGAACCTACTGCTGGAAAGGAGTTGATATCAATTCGTAACCTTGGGGTACTATATCTACAGCCCGTAGGAATCTAGGCCATCTCGTATATCTTAAGAGAAAAACTGAGATAGACTGCCCCCCACAGGATCTAATCCTGGATCTAGGGCAAACCGTTATGCTGAATGAGTTAGCTGCGGTTTTCTTTAATTACTTCCCCCTGATCCAAGACTGACTGGGTATCCAAGAGGACTTGGAGTGCTCCTGCTCGAAAGACAAAGGGGAAGATTTCTCCTGAGTTACAAAGGAACAAAAAGCAGCAGCAGAAATAAAATATTGGCCTAACAGCCTGTCATTGATCTCCTCATGGAGTCCACCAAAGTTGAAACAGACAAGGCGTTGCACCAAAAAGATGCTGGACTTGTCCAAAAAAGGTTATTAAACGAGCATCTATCCTAAATAAGGATTGAAGTTCTCTTAACCAGAATAGCAATGGCCCCTATTACTTTAAGCATCATGATATTTAAAGGAGACAGCTTATTACAGACAGGAGAAGGGGAAAAGGAATCCTTGACTTCACCCATACCTGAGAAAATTCTCCTAGCACGGTCAAGAACAGAAAATATTTTACAAATGAAGCTTAGTAAATATAAACTTCACTAGATTCTTAAGGATTGACAATGACAGGAGAGTCGAAGTTTACCAAGTAGCCAACCCTTCCTAAATAAAAAGGAGTTCAGGCTTGAATCTGAAGAGAACTACTTCAGTACCAGATGAAGGAATTACACTGTAAAATCGGAGGTTTAACCCTCAGATGCTAACTATCCTGCTCATAAAACTATAAGAAGGGCAAAATGTGTAGCAGCAAGTGGAGCAGAAACCTTACTATCTGTTTCATTAAAAAACCTCTTGCGATTTCCCTTTAAGATAGGAAAAGCAGATAAAGCCACAGATGCCAAAAGACCTGGGCAGACAATTCTGCAAACAAATAAAACTCCTCCAGGAGATTAAGAGGAACCTCAGGGCACTGCATTTGATGCCATGAAGGCATGGGACGCTTAAGGAGAAAACGGTAGCATTACCTAAACAGCATCTCCTGAGAGACATGGAGCTCAAGTTAAATTTAAATAGTTTCTCATAAAAATAGGAGAAAACAATTCTGAAAATACAAACAAGCAGACGTGTGCCTATAGGAGTATAATCTCTCTCTCTGTGGTAAAATTCACACACAAGCACAATAATGAAATTTAAAAGCTGTGCTGCCACCTTAACTGATATAAAGTGCTTAGCAATCTATGTACTGTCACTTTAAGGAAGTCCTAAGAAAGCTATAGTAACATTTAGCTTCAAAAGGATCTAGAAAACCGTAAATACTTTATAATAACATTCAGCTTCATATTCCAGACGGTTTAACAGAACCCTTGGACCCCCAAAACACTCTCTGACTTCGGGGACAGAAGCCACTCCGCAAGAGGGTTAATAAGAAAGTCGGGGGCATCGTAAAGGCGCGCAGACAGAGTGCTCCATTCAAAAAAACCTCCCGTTCTATCCGAACAGCCTGCTACCTCAACAACACCACTTCAACTAGGAGCGGAAGGCATTATACATATATTGAAAATTGGCCTGAGGAGAAAGCTGCTCTCTAAGAAAACGCGCGCTTCCAGCCAACATGACAAAGTTGTGTAAACAGAGCACTCGCTGTGATTTATAACTGCGCCGCAATATCAACAAAACAAGACATGTTGCACAAATCATGTGAGATAATAGCTCAATGTACAAGTGTTTAAACTCCTGAGATCATGAATTGAAATTTAATACACAGTCTGCCATGTGGTTAAACAAAAAGAGCCCCAATAAACCTGTTTAACCCCTTCAGAATCAATAAAGGGTAAACAGTCACTCTCAACCATGTCACCCTGAGTACCTGCACGGTACCATAATAGATATCCTAACTAGGATATATACTGTCCCAAATAATGTCTGCAGTTTAAAGTGCACCATCTCCCATTCCTTAGAAGATAAAAGGCACTTACCTGAGGACAGCTCACCCGGCGTGGAAGGAAGCCACTCCTGAAAGAGGCCTGTGAAAAGAAGAGAGATCAGAGTAAACCCACTCTGACTTTCTGTACTAGGGCAGCAAATATGTTAGGAAAATGCAGCAAGGCCCACCTTACAAGTTCCTAACTGCTCTAAAGCCACCACTGCCCTGCTGAAGAGACTGACGTGGAGTACGGCTATACCCTGAAGGAAAAGATCAGAGTAAACTTACTCTGTCTGAAAATAATAAACTCTTGATTGAAGTGAAATAATCCATTTTCTTTAGACACATAAACTTTACTTCCTCTATGCATCAAGGCAAAGAGAATGACTGGGGTTTGTGGGAAGGGAAGTGATACTTAACAGCTCTCCTGTGGTGCTTTTTGCCTCCTCCTGCTGGCCAGGAGTGATATTCCCAATACTAATTAATGATGATCCGTGGACTCACTGTGTAATTAGAAAGAAAACCGGACACACCCGGTAGCAAAAAACACCTCCTTGTTACTGGAACAGCCCAAATCCACTTGAAACGGCAGTTAGAAGAAAATGCAGCCTCCACACTCGCTGCGGCAGACTCCGTTCTAAACAGAGAAGCCAAAAAACGGAAGTACCGAGGAGCAGTCACGTGACGACAATAAAAAAAACTTTAAAAAAAATAAATAAATAAATTGCGCCAAACAAAAACGACATGAAAACCAACAGCAGCACAGCAAAAGTGATTGGGAAAATAAGCTGAACTGAAAAGTGATTGCAACAAGTAAGAAGTAAAACAAACACCTGTCAAACACTCAAATACACTCTCCCATCTCTGAGACCCCAATAAAAAAAGGTGCCTCTTTTCACATAAAAGCAATGCCCCTAAAACAGATTTAAATACTTACCACAAGGATTTAACCCCTATATTTCCGGTACCTTCAAACCTCAGGGTTTGAAGGGAAAGCACTTACCTGTGGATCCTGCTCTGTCCGTTTTCTGAGGTGTGGCAGCTTCACCATATCTACCAGGGACCTATAGAAAAGAAAGAACAGAGTAACCAACTCTGGCTTTCTATAATAGGGGTAGCAATAATGTTAGAAGTTTAACCAAAGACTACCTCGACGTCTTCTTACTGCTAATAGTCACCATTACTCTTACTAAGTGAAAAGTACCCATTAAAAGGATTATAATCTTCAGACGTCATCTTCGCCATCCTCCCGTGATCAAGGCAAAGAGAATGACTGGGGGTTATGAGAAAGGGAAGTGATACTTAACAGCTCTGCTGGGGTGCTCCTTCACATGCATATATTTTTTTTAGTAGATAACCCAAAATATTGATTTAGGCCCATTTTGGTATATTTCATGCAACCATTTCACCGCCAAATGCGATCAAATAAAAACAATTATTAACTTTTTCACAAACTTTAGGTTCCTCACTGAAATTATTTACAAACGGCTTGTGCAATTATGGCACAAATGGTTGTAAATGCTTCTCTGGGATCCCCTTTGTTCAGAAATAGCAGACATATATGACTTTGGCATTGCTTTTTGGCAATTAGAAGGCCGCTAAATGCCGATGCGCACCACACTTGTATTATGCCCAGAAGGGGTTAATCAGGTAGCTTGTAGGGTTTAAAGCTTTAGTGCAGAGATCAGCCTCTCACCTGACACATCCCACCCCCTGATCCCTCACTGCCATCTTAAGTACTGGCAGAAAGTCTGCCAGTACTATAATAAAAAGCTTTTTTATAGCAATTTGTTTTTATATATATATATATATATATATATATATATATTCCACAGTGTTGGGTCCCCCTTAGCCCCCAACCTTCCTGATCCCCCAAACAGCTCTCTAACCCCCCCCCCACTACCTATTTGACCCCATCTTAGGTACTGGCAGCTGTCTGCCAGTACCTAGTTTGCTAAAAATTTGGCTTTTTAAAAAAAAAAAAAAAAAAAAATTAAAAAAAATTCTGTAGTGTAGCTGCACCCCCTCAATACCCTCCCTCCTCCCAGATCCATTTCCCAACACTTATTCCACCCTCCCTCCTTCCCTTACACTTAAAATTATAGTGTAGCGGTCAAGCTCATTCCCAGACCTCTAATACCCGCTCACCGGAACTGCTTCAGCAATGGGCCGCCCACGCGTCTCCCTGCTATCCCTCCCACGCCACCAACGATTGTTTTTAAAAAAAAAGGGTATTGCACGATGCCTCAATATCGAGGCATCGTTGCAATATGCTTCCGGGTGCTTAAAACCAGGAGCGTCCTTGGTTGTTAAGGACCATTTTTTGTCGGACGTACCTGGTACTTCCTTGGTCATTAAGGGGTTAATAGATGTGAGAAACTGTGTCCTGTTTTTTTAAAAAATCTTTAATCTAAAAATTTATATTATGATGTATAATTGCTTAAAAAAATCACTTACATGTATTATATTTATTATTGCAAGTGTTGTCTACATTTAACTGGATAGGCCTTGTATGATAGCCAGAAATAAGAATTTACTGAACAAGACAAGCCCAATCTGAAATTTGTCTAAAGTGTCATATTTTCTAAAAGTTCAAAATAGGTCAGACATGTTGAAAAATGTACAGTATTTTGTGCTTAAACATCCTCTCAGACGCTGACAGCATTAATGCAAATATATCCTGTGGTCTGTATAGTTTACATGCTCAGACAAGGCTTTCACTTGTATACATTCATTTGGATGGATCAAAATTAGAGCTAGTTAAATCAACATGCAGTTATTTCTTGATACTCAGAGAGGTTAAATCAGGTAGGTTTAAACAGGTTGTTTTTCTTTTCTGCACTTCAGCGTTGATCTCTACTTTCAGAAGAACACTGAGGACAAATGACAGCAGTCTGGATGCTTCTGGAAAGTGTTTTAAGTTCAGGCACTGACAGGCAACAGGTGCTGGAAAAGCTCAGCCGTTCTACTTACAGTGAGAAAGGACAACTCACCCCTATAATGAAGCTGAAAAAAAGATGTTCAAGGATACCTGCATTCCTATACTCAAGACAGATCACTTAGCTTTTCCTAATAATTCTGTATTATTTGTAACTAATATTTTTTTGTGTATGAGACATTCATTAATTTATTTTCATTTATTGACATAAAGATACAAATACATTATCATATGAATAATGAATAATAATAATAATAAATAATAGGTTTTTTTTTAGCAGCAAATAGAGTAAGGCAAAAACTAAAACAAAGATAATTGACCTGGACAAATTTAAAGTTTCACTTTCACCAATATTCCTGCATGGCTTTATTGCTTTATTAACAGGGACTTATTTTACTCATAACAAATCTATTTCCTATTTTTTTTTGTTTAACTACAAGCTTCTGATATTAAAGGGACAGGGACAAAAAGGGATACCAAGAGAACAAAACACATTTGAAAATAGAGGTGTATTTAAGAGTTTCTTAAAATGACATGACATGAATCATGTAAGTTTAATTTTGACTTTCCTATCCTTTTAATAGTTTGAGCCCGAGGATCTAAAGTTCTGCACTCAGGTGAGATGATCTAAGACGCCTTGTCAGTAAATCAATGTCGTTAAAAGAATTTTAGAAATACAAATTTTACCTTGAGAGATGTTTATCTCACAATACAGGTTTTTGTATGTGAAAGAAAAACTCCTATACTACAATATAAGTTAAAAAAAACAACAACAAAAAACAGATTTGTCTCCATATAAATTCATTAATTGATATCTGGAATATATATCAAAGTGATAATGAGTAGAGCGCTGGAACTACAAAGATCCCAAACGCCTCACATTCATGATTCCTTTGGCTGGTAACAGCGCCCTCACTCCACCTCCCATTACACCATATCTGGAATATATATATATATATATTTTTTTTTATTTTTTTTTCTTCCAAATATCAATTCTTGATTTTTTTTCTTTTATTATAAAATTCACTATACTACGTTTAATTTACTTAAATCTATTTATATTTATCACTCAATTTATTATAAACCATTTTTTTTATGTAAACATTAAAAAAAACTTTGTATTGAGCCCCATATGATATTAATATATGTATCATCCTACTATTCTGATTTGGTTACTGTTTCGAAAGGAAAAGACTATACGTAACTGCATACGTCATGGGTAGTTAATGCATGCACATTTATCATATGAGGACACCGCTTTGTCGTTATAAATATCTGGTATGTAGAGACGATTACCATTCACCTGATGAAACATTGTTATACTGAGAAATGGGTTGTGATTGTTTTAATTTTGTCCTTTTTATCTTTTAAATACATGTGCTTATATAAGTAAAACCGGAGTCTTTGCATTTATAAGGTTTTGGGCTGCTAAATATTCTTTAAAGGGACATGAAACCCAATTTTTTTCTTTCATGATTTAGAAAGAGTATGTAATGTTAAACAACTTTGTAATGTATTTCTATTATCTAATTTGCTTCATTCATTTGATATCCTGAATTTTGTTTGAAATTGTATTCTCTATCTGAATCATGAAAGAAATATTTTGGGTTTAGTGTCCCTTTAATAATCGAGTCCTTTGATAACCAACGGAGGGTCTCTTTTCATTGAAAAGCAGCTTTGGCAGACCTTCGTTTAACAGACCAATGTTTATGCTTTTGCGCATTTGAACCATATGGTTATCTGGAGCCCGAGGGATTGGAAGTCCAGACATTGCATCAACAACTGAGTGGAGCACATGCCTGCTGGACGGCGTATAGTGCTTTCCAATTTGTGAGTACCTTCCCTTATGATTTTCACTATATCTTTTAGAAGTACTGCATCATTTGGGGGCGCTCTTCTCTTCTTTTTGTTTTAGGCTTAACTGTGAGGTTTGTGTTCGCATGAATATTCGTTAAGAAGTGGCAGCTGGAGTATCGTCCTAGATCACTCACAATCAGTACAGAAGAAACAATTTATGTAAGAACTTACCTGATAAATTAATTTCTTTCATAGTGGCAAGAGTCCATGAGCTAGTGATTTATGGGATATAAATTCCTACCAGAAGGGGGCAAAGTTTCCCAAACCTCAAATGTCTATAAAAACACACATATCTCAGTTTAACGTATAGCCAAGTTAGTGAGGTGTAAAAAGCATAAAAAGAGGAACAGTATAAATAAAGTGCTTTATATATATATATATATATATATATATATATATATATATATATATATAAAATAATAACCCAAAAAAATTGGGTGGGTCTCATGGACTCTTGCCCCTATGAAATAAATGAATTTATCAGGTAAGTTCTTACATAAATTATGTTTTCTTTCATGTAAGTGACAAGAGTCCATGAGCTAGTGACGTATGGGATATAATACCCAAAATGTGGAAGTCAACAAGTCACTAGAGAGGGAGGGATAAAATAAAAACAGCTATTTTCGCTGAGAAATTAAATCCAAAAAATAATTAAGTTTTCTTAAAAATTCTAAAAAAACTCAAATCATAGGCACTAGAAACAAACTGAGACAGCTGCCTGAAGAACCTTTCTACCAAAGGCTGCTTCTGAAGAAGCAAACACAACAAAATGGTAAAATTTAGTAAATGTATGGAAAGAAGACCAAGTTGCTGCTTTGCAAATTTGATCAACTGAAGCTGAATTCTTGAATGCCCAAGATGTGGCGACTGATCTAGAATAAGCTGTAATACGCTGAGGCGGAGACTGCCCCGCCTCCAAATAGGCTTTGTGAATCAAAAGGTTCAACCAACATGCCAAGGAAATGGCAAATACTTTCTGACCTTTTCTGGAACCAAAAAAAAAATAACATATAGACTAGAAGTCTTTCTGAAATCTTTAGTAGTCCCAACATAATATTTCAAAGCTCTTACCACATCCAAAGAATGTAAAGACCTTTCAAGAGAATTCTTAGGATTAGGACACAAGGAAGGAACAATAATATCTCTATTGATGTTGTTAGAATTCACAACCTTAGGCAAAAATTTAAACTAAGTCCGCAAAACAGCTTTATCTTGATGGAAAATCAGATAAGGAGACTCGCAAGAGAGAGCAGATAATTCAGAAACTCTTCTAGCAGAAGAGAAAGCAAAAAGAAATAAAACTTTCCAAGAAAGTAGTTTAATATCCAAAAAATGCAAAGGCTCAAAAGAAGAAGCCTGAAAAATATTTAAAACCAAATTGAGACTCCAAGGAGGAGAAATTGATTAAATAACAGGCTTGATACGAATCAAAGCCTGAACAAAACAGTGAAGATCAGGAAGCTTAGCAATCTTTCTATGAAATAAGACAGAAAGAGCAGAGATTTGTCCTTTCAAAGTATTTGCAGACAAACCTTTATCCAAACCATTGTAAAGAAACTGTAAAATCCTAGGAATTCTAAATGAATGCCAAGAATAATCATGAGTGGAACACCATGAAATATAGGTTTTCCAAACCCTATGATAAATCTTACTTGAAACAGACTTATGAGCTTGTATCATAGTGTTAATTACTGAGTCAGAGAAATGTCTATGACTAAGAACTAAGCGTTCAATTTCCATTCCTTCGAATTTAGAGATTTGAGATCCTGATGGAAAACTGGGCCTTAAAACAGAAGGTCTGGTCTTATAGGAAGTGACCAAGGCTGGCAACTGGACATTTGGACAAGGTCCGCATACCAGAACCTGTGAGGCCATGCTGGTGCTATCAGAAACACATAAGATTGTTTCATTATGATCTTTGAGATCACTCCCAGAGGTGAAAAAAATAGAATATATAGGTGAAAAATTGTAAAACCATGGAACTGCTAGAGCATTAATCAATTCCGCCTAAGGATTCCTGACCTGGAGAAGTATCTGGGAAGTTTTGCACATTCTAATAGACCACTCCCCGGATGTAGAATCTGACGGCTGAGAAAATCTGTTTCCAAATTGTTTACACCTGGTATATGAATCACAGTGATTACACAAGAATTGGAATTGCCCAAGAAAGTATTAGAGATACTTATTTTATTGCTAGGGGACTGCGAATCCCCCCCTTGATGATTGACATATGTCACTGTTGTGACAATGTCTGTTTGAAACGGAATATACGATTCTCTCTTTAATAGAGGCCTGAAGAGCTCTGAAAATAGCACAGAGTTCTAAGATATAGAATGGTAACCTCACCTCTCCTTGTGCTGTCAGAGACACCCAAACAGCTCCCCAACCTGAGAGACGTGCATCGGTTGTGATCACAGTCCAGATAGGACAAACAAAGGAGGCCCGTAAACAATAAGGAGTCATGGAGAGTGGAGAGTTGGGATTTAAGTATATCAGTTGTGATATTTGAGTATAATCCCTGCACCATTGGTGCCACATGCAAAACGGTAGAGGTCTCATATGAAAACAAGCAAAAAGGATCGCATCCGATGCTGCAATCATGAGACCTAAAACTTCCATGCACATAGCCACTGAAGGGAATGATAAGAGACTGAAGGTTTAGAGAAGCTGAAACCAATCTCAAACATCTCTTTTCTGTTAGGAATAGACTCATGGACACTGAATCTATCAGGAAATCTATTGAGCTAGTACCAAGATATCCTTCAAATAAGAAAACACTGCAATACCCTTCTCGCACCTAACACTATTAATATTCTTGGTGCTGTTGCAAGGCCAAACGGAAGAGCGACAAATTGGTAATGCTTGTTTAGAAAAGAAAATCTCAGAAAACGATAGTGATCTGGATGAATCGGATTGTGAAGGTAAGCGTCCTGTAAGTCTATTGTGGACTTGAAGTGACCTTGCTGAACAAAAGGCGGAATAGTCCTTATAGTCACCATCTTGAAAGTTGGGACTCTTACAAAACGATTTAAAGTTTTCAGATCCAAAATAGGTCTGAAAGAATTTTCCTTCATATGAATGAATGAATAGATTTGAATAAAAACCCCAATTCTTTTTCCTGCTGTGGGACTGGGACAATTACCCCTGAAAGTCCTAGATCTGAAACACATTTCAGAAAGACTTGAGCTTTTACTGTTTTTTTGTTACATGGGTAAGATAGAATCTTCCCAAAGGAAGTCTTATTTTGAATCCTATTCGACACCCCTAAGAAATTATATTCTGAATCCACTGATTTTGGACAGAATCTGTCCAAACTCTTTGAAATAGTTTTAGTCTGCCCCCTACCAGAAGAACTGGTTTGAGGGCCGCACCTTCATATAGGTTTAGGGGCAGGATTTGGTTTCTTATAAGGCTTGGATTTATTCAAATTCGGAGAACTAACTGAATACTGTACTGTGCTAGCGTTAAACGAAACTTAGCGCTATTGCACAACTAATATATGCTAGTTCAAACATGTTTTTAAACACACTGGCAAGTGAAAAGAAAGCTAAAATCACCTTGTTTCACTTTAAGGCGGTTTTTACTTTACAGCGGGGTTCTGGTCTCTAACCCCCTGTATGAGCCAGGTACACCTGTATTTAATTTTACAGAAGCTGTTTGTAACGGGGCAATTACATAGCATCAGGAAGATATGATCAAAAAGAAATACTGCAACACATGCTTTATATGTACCTGACCCATTTAGTGTTTTAACTATATTTCAATTATCAAATATACTAAATACTGAGAACAACTATGCCCAGGATGACATGAAATAAGAAACAGCATTTGAATTATTTTGAGTAAATAGAAAAATTAGTTTGATTCTGGTTTCAGTAACAACAGCTAAATAGACAGATCAGAGAACAGATTCCAGTATTTTAAAAACAGCTAAGAGCACTTGATTATCTATTTCCTGTTTATTTTTTCATTTAACGAGGGAGCAGCTGGTGTGTTTTGGTATGATCATATATACTCACACTAAAATATGAATAGCATGCTTTAAACAGAACTTGAAAGATAGAAGAGGGGCATCATCAACCCAATACAATGAAGAAATCATCTGTGATCATAATTCACAATTTTAACATCATTATTGCTTTAAAGGAACCCAGACTATTCTTTAATTAATTTTTTTCCATGTAATTTAACTATAAAAATTTGGTAGAACATAAAATTCACAAAATGCAAACAAAAAATGTTTAGGGTGCCTGGATAACGGGATCTGTATGTAATCTGATTGGCTTCAATATGCAGCCAATATACATGACCTTCCTCTGCATAATATTTGTAGTCCTGCTGGTTCAACGCCAAATCACTTAGTGCAGGGTTCTACAAACCACGGGTCGGGACCCATTACTGGGTATCAACAACATGTTTACTGGGTTGCAACTTGTGTGAGAGTTGTAGAAGAGTGTGTGTGTGTGGTACTTGTCTGTTGTATGAGAGTGTGTGGTGTGTGTTATATGAGTGTGTGTGTTGTATGAGAGTGTGTGGTGTTTGTGTGTTGTATGAGAGTGTGTGGTGTGTTGTATGAGAGTGTTTGTGTGCCTTGTATGAGAGTGTGTGTGTGTGTGTTGTATGAGAGTATGTGGTGTGTTTGTGTGTTGTATGAGAGTGTGTGGTGTGTTTGTGTGTTGTATGAGAGTGTGTGTGCTTTATGAGTGTGTGTGGTGTATTTGTGTGTTGTATGAAAATGTGTGAGTTGTATGAGAGTGTGTGTGTATGTTGTATGAGAGTATGTGGTGTGTTTGTGTGTTGTATGAGAGTATGTGGTGTGTTTGTGTGTTGTATGAGAGTGTGTGGTGTGTTTGTGTGTTGTATGAGAGTGTGTGTGCTTTATGAGTGTGTGTGGTGTATTTGTGTGTTGTATGAGAATGTGTGAGTTGTATGAGAGTGTGTGTGTATGTTGTATGAGAGTATGTGGTGTGTTTGTGTGTTGTATGAGAGTGTGTGTGCTTTATGAGAGTGTGTGGTGTATTTGTGTGTTGTATGAGAATGTGTGAGTTGTATGAGAGTGTGTGTGTGTTATTACCTTTTACAACACTTTAAAGTTTGCCTACACTCGGGTATAAAGTATATTATTTCAGAAATTTTCAGACCAAGCCTAAAAATAGGTTTGGGAAGGTAAGTGATATCATTGCACTGGGTTTTGGCAAAAAATTTGAAGAACCCTGACTTAGTGCCAGAAGAATGTCCCAGAATTAAAGTTAACCCCTTAAGGACCACAGCACTTTTCCATTTTCTGACCGTTTGGGACCAAGGCTATTTTTAGATTTCTGCGGTGTTTGTGTTTAGCTGTAATTTTCCTCTTACTCAATTACCCAATGTTTACATGTTCTTTGGTTTTCTTGCAAGTTATGGGGCAATAAATACAAGTAGCACTTTGCTATTTCCAAACCACTTTTTTTTTAAAATTAGCGATCGTTACATTGGAACACTAATATCTGTCAGGAATCCCTGAATATCCCTTGACATGTATATATATTTTTTTAGAAGACAACCCAAAGTATTTCTCTAGGCCCATTTTGGTATAATTCATGCCACCATTTCACCGCCAAAAGTGATCAAATAAAAAAAAAGTTCACTTTTTCCCAAACTTTAGGATTCTCACTGAAATTATTTACAAACAGCTTGTGCAATTATGGCACAAATGGTTGTAAATGCTTCTCTGGGATCCCCTTTGTTCAGAAATAGCAGCATGGCTTTGGCATTGCTTTTTGGCAAGTAGAAGGCCGCTAAATGCCACTGCGCACCACACGTGTATTATGCCCAGCAGTTAAGGGGTTAATTAGGTAGCTTGTAGGGTTAATTTTAGCTTACGTGTAGTGTAGAAGACAACATACAGGGTACGTCCTTGGTCGATAAGGACCTTTTTTTGTAGGACGTACCCTGTACGTCGTTGGTCCTTAAGGGGTTAAAGGGATATTACAGCCAAAATTGGAAACCACATGGGTGCATTTCGGTATTGAACAGAAGCAATTTTGTGATATACATGCATTAGCAAAAATGCTTCTAATAAAATCTATAGCTGTTTTAAAAATGTATTTAAGTAAGCTCCGTGCACCAGCATTTTAAACACAGCACTTGCTCAGAGAGCCTAAGGTGCTTGTACCATCTAGTAATGACTCTATTTTTTTATTGCTGACATGATCTGAGCAGCTGTATTATTTAAAATATGGGTGCACTGAGAATATCTAGTTATGCTTCACATGCACGTGCAGAGAAAAATATTAACACTAAAACAGTGATAACTTTCTGCCAGTACTTAAGATGGCGGGGACAATTGTGGGGTGGGGGAGGGAAGAGAGATGTTTAGGAGGGATCAGGGGGTGGGATGTTTCAGGTGGAGGCTGATCTCTACACTAAAGCTAAAATTAACCCTGCAAGCTACCTAATTAACCCCTTCACTGCTGGGCATAATACAAGTGTGGTGCGCAGCGGCATTTAGCAGCCTTCTAATTGCCAAAAAGCAACACCAAAGCCAAATATGTCTGCTATTTCTGAACAAAGGGGATCCCAGAGAAGCATTTACAACCATTTATGCCATAATTGCACAAGCTGTTTGTAAATGATTTCAGTGAGAAACCTAAAGTTTGTAAAAAAAGTTTGTGAAAAAGTGAACGATTTTTTTTATTTAATCGCATTAGGCAGTGAAATGGTGGCATGAAATATACCAAAATGGGCCTAGATCAATACTTTGGGTTGTCTACTACACTAAAGCTAAAATTAACCCTACAGGCTCCCTAATTAACCCCTTCACTGCTGGGCATAATACACGTGCGGTGCGCAGCGGCGCTTAACGGCCTTCTAATTGCCAAAAAGCAACACCAAAGCCATAAAAGTCTGCTATTTCTGAACAAAGGGGATCCCAGAGAAGCACTTACAACCATTTGTGCCATTATTGGACAAGCTGTTTGTAAATAATTTCAGTGGGAAACCTAAAGTTTGTGAAATAATTTGTGAAAAAGTGAACAATTTTTTTTATTTAATCGCATTTGGAGGTGAAATGGTGGCATGAAATATACCAAAATGGGCCTAGATCAATACTTTGGGTTGTCTTCTAAAAAAAAATATATACATGTCAAGGGATATTCAGGGATTCCAGACAGATATCAGTGTTCCAATGTAACTAGCGCTAATTTTGAAAATTTTGGAAATAGCAAAGTGCTACTTATATTTATGGCCCTATAACTTGCAAAAAAAGCAAAGAACATGTAAACATTGGGTGTTTCTAAACTCAGGACAAAATTTAGAAACTATTTAACATGGGTGTTTTTTTTGGTGGTTGTAGATGTGTAAGATTTTGGGGGTCAAAGTTAGAAAAAGTGTGTTTTTTTCCATTTTTTCCTCATATTTTTAATTTGTTTTATACTAAATTATAAGATATGATGAAAATAATGGTATCTTTAGAAAGTACATTTAATGGCGAGAAAAAAAACGGTATATAATATGTGTGGGTACAGTAAATGAGTAAGAGGAAAATTACAGCTAAACACAAACACAGCAAAAATGTAAAATTAGCCTTGGTCCCAAACGGACAGAAAATGGAAAAGTGCTGTGGTCCTTAAGGGGTTAACTAATTGCTCTTAATGATGAGAGTCTGTTATCTTCTAAATCAGACAGACAAGGTTTGGTAAAACACAGGTTGCTCACAGGTAGTAGAGATAGTAATTTGTTATGGCTGATCCACATCTATTCTAAATACAAACCACACAAAATTTCTTATAATTTCAAATTTTGCTGGAACACAAGGTGCACATGAAAAACATGAATGTGCATTGGATTAGGCTCGAACCTACAACACCACAGAAAAAGGGTTAGCACCGGAGCAGAATTCCTAACATAATTAAAGCCCCATGTACTTGACATTAAATTAAGAGCTCCATAATTGTTTACTGTCTGGGGAGAGTACAGTATGGCCTAGTTTCTCAACCTGTGATACGTGTACCTCTATTTGTGCTACAGTAGGGGTACATAGAAATCAGATGTATGCCTTCAGGGGTACTTGCTACAAAAAGGTTGAGAAACACTGCCATAAGGTACTCTTATCAGGTCTTACTGCAGTGCTGGGGTTCTGTATGCTGCAGTACATCTATTATCTGGATGTTAAATCCCCCCTCACTGAACACAGAAAATATTCAAGCAGCACGCCCCTTGTCTAAACACCTTTATGTAGCTTCAAAAGGAAGCCATACGCTTTTAAACAGTATGGTATCTATAAGAGCATCTAATGTGGGTGCTAACAACATGGTGCCTGGAACTTTAGTCAGACGACCAGTGGCATAAACACCCACAACATAACCCAGAACTGGAGTGAAAAGAAGCTAAATGTGCACAGTCAAGTGAAGCAAACCTGCACGGGGACCACCATTGTGGTAAAGAAGTGAAACAGCAGAGACGCTCCTCCAATGCCTGGACAACAAGGCAAGGGCAGCAAAGCTTTCAATAACTATCAGGGCAAGCCGGTACTAGGTTAGGGGGACGTACCTAGCTTAATTCTGTCCTCCCTCCTCAGTAGGAGTGAGATATATGAATTTAGGTTACGGTGAGCCAAGGTGCAATGATTTTATATATACAGAAAAAGAATAACGTGATTGTGAAGTTACATAAAAAGCTAAATAGTATTATTTTGCATTGATTCTGATTGCAATATTGTTTGTAACTCAGTGGCAATATCTTAATAAAATGAATATATCAAATATTTAAATACATCTTAAGGGAGTGTAAAAAGAAATAAATACTATATAGCTTCTAAATCCTTACAGATTGTTTATAAAAGAGATAACATTTTAAATGGATTATTTGTCTTTGAAACCTTTGCATGTAACGGAGTGATTATCATGGCATGTGCGTTCTTCAGCACCCACACAAAATCAAACAGTAAAGAGGAATAGGTCAGGGAGAGCCAAAGTACACAGAACTGAAGGTCCTCTTGTCAGATGTTTAGGGTAAATTTGAAGTGACAGACATCTTTTCTAGATTTCTGCTCTGACAACAAAATTACTACAGCTGCAAGGTTATCCCTTACATGCTTGTATAAACCACATGCTCAGCACTGAACAATTTAAAGGGAGCGTTAAAACCAAAATTGCTATTGTTTAAAGACAGATAATACATTTACTACCCATTCCCCACGTTTGCACAACCAACATTGTTAGATTAATATACTTTATTACATTTAAACCTTTAAATTTCTGTCTGTTTCTAAGCCACTACAGACAGTAAATAAAAAGTCATGTGATCAGGGGGTTTTCAAAAGAGGCTTAGTTACAAGGTAATCACAGAGGTAAAAAGTATATTAATATAACCATGTAATATAACCATGCTGTGCAAAACTGGGGAATAAAATGATAATCTATCAAAACTGGGGATAAATGATTATCTATCAAAACTGGGGATAAAACGATTATCTATCAAAACTGGGGATAAAATGATTATCTATCAAAACTGGGGATAAAATGATTATCTATCGTTTTAAACAATTAGAATTTTGGAGTAGACTGTCCCTTTAAAGGGACATTAAACCCAAAAATTTTCTTTCATTATACAGACAGAGAATACAATTTTAAACAACATTCCAATTTACTTCTATTATCTAATTTGCTTCATTCTTTAGATATCCTTAGTTAAAGAAATAGCAATGCACATGGGTGAGCCAATCACATGAGGCATCTATGTGCAGCCACCAATCAGAAGCTACTGAGCCTATCTAGATATGCTTTTCAGGAACGAATATCAAGAGAATGAAGCAAATTAGATAATTGAAGTAAATTAGAAAGTTGTTTAAAATTGTATTCTCTATCTGAATCATGAAAGAAAAAATTTGGGTTTAATGTCCCTTTAAGTACAGCTCTATCTTCTGATGATCGATATGTGTGTGTAATTTAGGGAAATTAATTCATTTAAAATGTAAACATATTTTGTTTAAATTTGAAAAATGTACAATGTCTTAGTAAAGAATCTGTAAGATGTTTCTATATAAGCATGTCTGTTTATTTTCTAACTCTCTGGAAATGCACTTAAAAATAAACTCTTTAACATGTTTATTGCTAAAAAATAAAATAAAATAAGTGAACATTAGACCTATCAACTACATGAATTTGCTAATACATATTGTAAGATGTAGTAGTAGTATGGCCTTGAATGACTGGTTACATAAGCTTGCTCCCTATCTTAGGGTCCGGGAATTAATAGTCAGGCATGTCCACTGGTTAATGCTGTGGAGGTGACCAAGTAAATGCCTATTTTATTTTGTGCATTGTAGTAGCATGGCCGGATAGTTTCAATCTGCGACACAAAGATTTAGGATTATACTCTCTCTGGAACACTGTGTTGTGGCATGGAATGCTATCCAAGTTTCAGGCTGGCTACTTTGTCTTGTGGCAATGCTATTTTGTTGTGATAGGTCTGAAATTCTTCTCACAAAAATTATACAGGTCTGGCTGGGAATAAAGTTGACTTTTCTACAGATTAAAGATCCAGCCATGTTTGATTAGGACAGACATAAAATCCTGATGCTGGTGTTTTTTGCTACCTGTCCAGTTTTGCTACCTCTCTTATTGCGCATGTGTGCAGTTGTGACACCACATTCCACATGTTACAAAAACATATGTGGAATGCGGCGATGTACGTGAAAGCATGGGCACAAAGAGAGATCGCAAATTTCGACGTAGAGCTAAATTAGTCCCCGCATTCCTCACATTTGATTTTCACATCCTAACTGTGCATGCATGCTCACGACGGACTCCACAGTTATCGAATTGAAAACCACTAGGCCGCTGAGAGCTGCTGTAACACGCTACTTTAAAATGCTTCTTCCCTCCTATGGACGAGCCATACTCGCCATTGGCTAGGATTTACTGCAATTAAGAGATGGCGTGCACTGCCAATATAGGGCTAGATTACAAGTGAAGCAATAATCAACGCTCCCGATTGGGCGTTAAATGTCCTAGAAGTAAGCTTATTGTGCGCGTCGGTGGCGCGCATATTATGATTTGAAAGTAAACTGTTTTTGCTTACGTGCTAACCCGCCGAGTGTAAAAAGCTGAAATTAGAATATTGCGTGCGCTTTCATGTATTCCCCTATAGAAGTCAATAAAGAAAAGAAAAAACACACCCTACTTGCACGCAAACTAGGGATCTACCAAAAATTCTGCACCAAAACCGAAAATATAGGATGCCCTTGGCGGAAAAACAAAACCAAACCAGAAATGACTTAATTTTTTTATTATTATTATTAATTACTGTGTGTGTGTGTGTGTAGTCGATGCAGTGTGTGGTGGATATAGTGTGTATATGTGTGTAGTGAACGCAGTGTGTGTGTAGTGGATGCAGGGTGTGCGTGTGTAGAGGGTGTGTATGTAGTGGATGCAGTGTGTGTAGTGGATGCAGTGTGTGTAGTGGATGCAGTGTGTATGAATTTGTGGGAAAGGGGCTGTGGGGAGAGAGCAGTTTTGTGGGTTATTTTATTTCCCCCCCCCCGTCCCTGCATCTTACCTGATGCCAGGGAGGGGGGACTACATTCCCTGGTGGTCCTGTGGCTCCCAGTGCGGTCCTGTCTAGGTGCACGGGGCCCAGGACACACTAGCCATTCCCTGGTGGTCCGTGGAGGTATAGAAGTGTGCCCATCTCAGTGGTAAACATGCTGGCTATTCGGCGGCATTGGCCTGGCCCAGGAGATCCCGGAGCATTGCTATTGTAAGCCGCACAATGCTCTGACTGCTGGGTCTCGTGAGAGAGGGGGGAGGACAAGTGAATCTGGATTCTTGTGGGCCAGACCTTGCCAAGAATAGCCAGCATGTTTCACAGAATGGGCCCCTTCACTGAGAGAGGACAATGGGGCCCACAGATAAAGCGGTCCGGAGGGGGGGGGGGTCTGGGGGCAGGAGGCGGATTTTCGGCCCTCTTTTGACTGAAATGCGCAATGCACATTTTCAATTGAAATGGTGCATCCCTAGCACAAAACCAATCCCATATTCTCATGTGTGCTAAACCGACATGAAAATATGAATATCTCACATTCCAATGTTTTTCACATAGCAGAATATGTTCTATCTATTCATAAATAAATATTTCTACATATATCTGATATTTTTTGGGTACAATACAGTTGTGTGCGGTGAGGTCAGTGGCTGGGGAGGCACTGGTTAGTATCAAGATTGCTGAGATATTATATACACTATAAAATGATACACAAAAAGGGACACACAGAGTGACACACACACAGACATTCACACACACACACACACACACACACACAGAGGGACACACACAGTAGAAAACATAATAACCATTTTAATTTGTATTTAATAGTTAAACACAACAAATTTATACCTGCTGCAAGTCAACATATAAACTTACCAAATCGGAACATAAATTGCTATGCAAGAAAGTGTTGTTTCATTTTTATGTAATTTGCAGCCTTTTAAACTATGAATAATTATGTAGATCTATTAAGATGGAGAAACAAAGTACCACAGCACAGATGGGCTCTTATCCTGAGGGAGAGAGAGGGTAAGGAGAGTGTAACAGAAAGAGAGGGACAGTTTCTTACATGCAGACTGGGTGAAGCTTGCCCTGGGGCCTAAGACCTGAGTCAAGTAAGCAGCACTTTAGTTCAGGCCAAATCCTAAACTCTTGAGCCACGTAAACAGCGCAGCAAATATGAGACAAGTTAATTAACTATCTATATATCACACCTTATTCTATCCTCATGTATCTTTTGTTACATGTAAACTGCAACAAAGTGTACCTAGATACTATTTTAATAGGTTTGTTGGGTTCTAAACAAGCCCTGTGTGAAATGCAGCAAATAGAGGCAATTTGCATGTTTAGGTATTAAATAAATGCATTACTTAAATAATTTCAGAAGAAGCTTCACCAATGCAGCCAAAAGTTAAACAAAAGTGTCTAATCAGTGATCACACCGAACATTGTTTGCACATTTTGTTATTAACATGGGTGAAAATGAAATATCATAGATTTTATTCCCCCCCCCCCCGTCCCTGCATCTTACCTGATGCCAGGGAGGGGGGACTACATTCCCTGGTGGTCCTGTGGCTCCCAGTGCGGTCCTGTCTAGGTGCACGGGGCCCAGGACACACTAGCCATTCCCTGGTGGTCCGTGGAGGTATAGAAGTGTGCCCATCTCAGTGGTAAACATGCTGGCTATTCGGCGGCATTGGCCTGGCCCAGGAGATCCCGGAGCATTGCTATTGTAAGCCGCACAATGCTCTGACTGCTGGGTCTCGTGAGAGAGGGGGGAGGACAAGTGAATCTGGATTCTTGTGGGCCAGACCTTGCCAAGAATAGCCAGCATGTTTCACAGAATGGGCCCCTTCACTGAGAGAGGTCAATGGGGCCCACAGATAAAGCGGTCCGGAGGGGGGGGGGGGGGGTTCTGGGGGCAGGAGGCGGATTTTCGGCCCTCTTTTGACTGAAATGCGCAATGCACATTTTCAATTGAAATGGTGCATCCCTAGCACAAAACCAATCCCATATTCTCATGTGTGCTAAACCGACATGAAAATATGAATATCTCACATTCCAATGTTTTTCACATAGCAGAATATGTTCTATCTATTCATAAATAAATATTTCTACATATATCTGATATTTTTTGGGTACAATACAGTTGTGTGCGGTGAGGTCAGTGGCTGGGGAGGCACTGGTTAGTATCAAGATTGCTGAGATATTATATACACTATAAAATGATACACAAAAAGGGACACACAGAGTGACACACACACAGACATTCACACACACACACACACAGAGGGACACACACAGTAGAAAACATAATAACCATTTTAATTTGTATTTAATAGTTAAACACAACAAATTTATACCTGCTGCAAGTCAACATATAAACTTACCAAATCGGAACATAAATTGCTATGCAAGAAAGTGTTGTTTCATTTTTATGTAATTTGCAGCCTTTTAAACTATGAATAATTATGTAGATCTATTAAGATGGAGAAACAAAGTACCACAGCACAGATGGGCTCTTATCCTGAGGGAGAGAGAGGGTAAGGAGAGTGTAACAGAAAGAGAGGGACAGTTTCTTACATGCAGACTGGGTGAAGCTTGCCCTGGGGCCTAAGACCTGAGTCAAGTAAGCAGCACTTTAGTTCAGGCCAAATCCTAAACTCTTGAGCCACGTACAGCGCAGCAAATATGAGACAAGTTAATTAACTATCTATATATCACACCTTATTCTATCCTCATGTATCTTTTGTTACATGTAAACTGCAACAAAGTGTACCTAGATACTATTTTAATAGGTTTGTTGGGTTCTAAACAAGCCCTGTGTGAAATGCAGCAAATAGAGGCAATTTGCATGTTTAGGTATTAAATAAATGCATTACTTAAATAATTTCAGAAGAAGCTTCACCAATGCAGCCAAAAGTTAAACAAAAGTGTCTAATCAGTGATCACACCGAACATTGTTTGCACATTTTGTTATTAACATGGGTGAAAATGAAATATCATAGATTTTAACATCTCTGTAGCGAAGTATAAAATAATACTTTATAGGCTTTTGTAGGATCTAAGAAACCACTGTGTAGAATGTATAAAACTCAGGCAATATGCAAGATATTGAGAGAACCTATAGCAAAAACACTGCACCTTTCAGAATAAATATTACAATTTAAAAACCTTGGTTGATTAGTAAAAATAGGGAGGGGTTGGGGGCTGACTGTATTTATATACAGAGATATTCCAATGCTAACATTTCACATCAGCAGCAATATCTATTTCATAATACACACATAATAGTTTCTGGTCAAGAAACCCTAATAAATAAAACTCAATAATTTCAATAGTAAAGTTAAAAAAATAGTGTAAAATCACATTTTTAGTATATTATTCCATTAACATGGCTAAACAATAATTAAATAATAGTTTTTGTACTACAACATGTTCCAATGTTGATATTTAATTTTCAGAAACCAGATAAATTACACAATGTTGTTCTAATAATATATCTTTACCTTTTAATAATTTTGATGGTCCCATGGTAGAATATAAAAAAGGGACCTATTGCTACATACCAACAATAGACAAAGTTACACCAACAGAACCTGGTTGGGCTCTGAGAGAAATGGATGTTACAGGTGTAGTGGGTGTGTGACTTATAATGGTTTGTCTCAGGGGAAACAATTTGTGCACCCAGGGAGAAACAAACGATATAACATCAATTACAGGGTCACATGCACCACTACACATGTGGTATACCTACTGCATTGTCCCTGTGGGATGTTTTATGTGGGCAAGACCCAGGACGACTTGCGGGTACGTATGGCTACCCATTGTTTAGCTATACGTACCGCATTCCGTATTGGCAGCTCTGACCAACCGGTGGCCTGGCATTTTTTGTTACATAAGCACAATGTATCTGATCTTCGATACATGATTATTGATCATGTGCCGGCACCAGTCAGGGGTGGCAATAGGGCCAAAATGCTTCTCCAAAGAGAATCCAGATGGATTTTCACTTTGGAGACATTGGTACCTAGGGGGTTAAACACCAATTTTGACCTACAATGTTTTTTCTAGTATCCTCTTTATATGGGGCTCTATGATTTCTGAGTAGTTTATTTATATACCTTTTGTTTAAATGGTCCTTTGTGTTATTGAAGTTGTGGGATTAGGTGGTCTTATTTTCCGGGAAGTTAGTGTGCCCATATGTTTAGGGTATAATACAGGATGCTGCAACAAACACGTCAATACATAATTCACTAATTGACCGTATGTCTGCATTTAACACATTTTTCCAGCTGCAGGTATATGAGTACACCATGTTTTGGTCATTTGGCCCTGGTCCCTATACCATTTACACAGTATGCAACTGTACTTAAGGGTATAAGTCCAACCTCTGTGCATTCCATAGTGTATGTTTGATGGTCCATTGTATGCATTCCATAATTTAAGTTGTTTTGTAAGTTATGGTTTCAAACGATATATGCTTTGTAACATTTTTATGTTGTAGTATGTGCAGTAACCGCATCTTGCAATCTGTTTTGTATTGATTTTAGGTTTGATATGATGGCCCAGATGGCGACCCGTAGCCCTACCGGCGCATGCGCAGTAGCGCTGTGTGTGTCCTGCGGGGACCCGGATGCGGCAGAGCATTTGCACTTGGGGAGTGGAACGGTAGCACATATAAGGCTTAGGCCCGAAAACGTTAACTGTATACTTTAAATTCAGTAAAAAACTGTTTGTTAAAACGCCAGCTAGTGCTTACCTTTGTGGATTATTGTGTACTGGAATTTGGCTGGCACCCTGGGGGTTGGATCAGTGAGCGAGTACTGGGTTCCATTGAAGATTTGTATAAAATATATATATATATATATATATATATATATATACACACATACAAACACACACACGATTCTAACAATACAAATACTTCAAATGTTTTATAACATATGGACATTATAAACCTTATATAATTAGTCAAAAAAAATATACTAGGTTAAAAAGAAAAGTGTGGATTTAACCTAATTAGGGGATGCCTCCCCTTGAGCTTTTCTTTTGATTCGCCTAATCATGAATGTGACACCTAACCTGTAAGACAGTGGGCGGGCGCTCCATTCAAGGGAAGTTGAGCTTATCTAAGAGGTGGAGAAGAGGGTAGGAAGAAGAAGCGGTCTGATGACAGCTGCTTGATAAATACTGACTGCAGGGGAGGAAAAGGCTTGATAAATCGAGCCCGATGTGTTTGACTTCTATTTGGAATTCTGCAGTAAATGTAATTCTAAATTATCTTATAGCTAGCAGCCCAAAAGGTTCACCCCCTTGCAAAACTGACAACAACCATCGTTATAAATGAAATTGAGGTGAACATTGATTAGCATCAGCAGAGATTCCATTCAGAAATGTGTATTCGTATAATTGTACAGTGCCCAAATATATAATACAGGTAATCCTTTTCTTAGTATCCATTAACAAACAGGAGTGGAAGATGGTTTTGAATGGTTAAAACAAAACTATAAAATATCTTTTTTTATTCTTTTTACTTCAAATAAACTGAAATTTTTTTTTTGTGATTTTTCCCACCAATATAAAATACCAACTGAATAAAGCACAATTATCCATAATTTTTTAGGTAAACCTATTACACACCAATATATAAATTATGCTGAAAAATAAACAAAGCACACATTTTAAAAACCATCAAATGAAGAACTGTAGTTGAAAAGACAGATAGAACCTACTTAATATGAAGGCATCCATAGATAAAAAAAAAAAATAAAAAAAAATATTTATGCTTAGCTGATAAAATTCTTGCTTTCTGGAGAGTCCACAACGTCATTCCAATTACTAGTAGAAATATCACTCCTGGCCAGCAGGAGGCGGCAAAGAGCACCACAGCAAAGCTGTTAAGTGTCACTCCCCTACCCATAATCCCCAGCCATTCGACCGAAGGTAAATGAAAAAAGGAATAACACAAAGGTATAGAGGTGCCTGAGGTTTAGTAAAAAATAACTGTCTAAGGGTGGGGTTGTGGACTCTCCATGTACGGAAAGAAATTTATCAGGTAAGCATACATTTCTTTTCTTTCCTAAGACATTGAGTCCACAACGTCATTCCAATTACTAGTGGGAACCAATACCCAAGCTAGAGGACACGGAATGAATAAGGAGGGAGAACAAGACAGGCAGACCTAAAAAGAAAAGCACCACCCCTTGAAGAACCTTTCTCCCGAAAGAGGCCTCAGCCGAGGCAAAAGTATCAAATTTGGAAAAAGTATGCAGAGAGGACCAAGTTGCAGCCTTGCAAATCTGTTCCAAAGAAGCTTCATTTTTGAAAGCCGAAGAAGACGAAACAGCCCTAGTGGAATGAGCTGTTATCTCAGGAGGCTGCTGATCAGCAGTCTCATAAGCAAAACGAATAATACTTCTCAACCAGGGGGAAAGAGAAGTAGCAGTAGCCTTCTCACCCTTACGCTTTCCTGAGAAACAAACAAACAGGGCAAAAGACTGGCGAAAATCCTTAGTCGCCTGTAGGTAGCATTTTAGAGCATGCACAACATCCAAGTTGTGCAACAGACGTTCCTTATGAGAAGAAGGATTGGGACAGAGAGAAGGAACAACAATTTCCTGATTAATCTTTCTATCCGAAACCACTTTAGGAAGAAACTCCAATTTAGTACGAAGAATCGACCTATCCACATGAAAGATAAGGTAAGGCGAATCACACTGCAAAGCCGAGAGTTCCGAAACACTCTGAGCAGAAGAGATAGCAATAAGAAACAAAACCTTCCAAGATAGCAACTTAATATCTATGGAATGCATTGGCTCAAACAGAGCCTGCTGCAAAACTTTAAGAACAAGATTAAGGCTCCAAGGAGAAGCAACAGGTTTAAACACACTGATTCTGACCAGGGCCTGACAAAAAAAGATTGAACATCTGGCACATCCGGCAGACTCTTGTGTAACAAAATAGATAATGCAGAAATCTGACCTCTCAGAGAACTGGCTGACAACCCTTTACAGATATTAATAATAATAAAACGGTGACAACATGTCACCTTTTTATTATTAATATCTGTTACTGAGAATTTTGGAGTTTTTTTCCTGTGGCTGTCACGGCCTACCTTGAACTTTACAGTCCACTGGGCGGCTGTGAGGTCCCTGTATGCCGATATTGCACCTGGAGGTGCTTTGCTTCTTGTAAGTACAATCTCATGGTCTTATATTGTTCCTGTGCAAACGTTACTGGGCTATGTTTTGTTTGCCTTTATCTGTCCACTCAGGCACAAAACAATAGGACCCTTAAGAAAATCTGACAGAGTATCTGCTGTGGGATTTCAGTGAGCTGGACCACTGAGAAGTTCCAGTCTGCCCTAAATTTTAAGTTTATACATAAATCCCTGTATAAAACATAAGCCACACACATACTAATAAAGTATTTCAACAAAATTAGCCCAAAGAGGAAAAACATCCCAATAAAGAGAAGATTAACCCCTAGTCTCAACATATATAATGTGCCTGCCCACTGCCAAAGAGAATCCTGTATAAAGGATTTTAAAAATGTCCCCATCTACTGCATATGAAATATTTTTCTGTAGTGCAAGTCTCCAAGACCTGGAAGACAAAAGCACTTACCTGCAGTCTAGCTGTCCGGCAGGAAGACAACTCACAATGCGTGAAAGGACACATACTCCTTACAGAGACTTGTAGAAAAAGAAAGAACAGAGTAACCAACTCTGGCTTTCTGTACCATGGGCAGCAATGTGTTAGAAAGTTGCGAGGTAGTCCTTGCTTTATTTCCTAACTGCTTAAAAGCAACCACTACTCTACTGAAGAGATTGACGTGGACTCAGCTAAATCCAAATTCCTGCTTGCAGGGAAAAGTACCTGAAAAAGGAATTAAAGGGACAGTCAACACCCAGGAAAACTTTATCCCAGACCTTAGATCCACAAAAAAAAAAATGTGCCTGCACCGCATCCCATCTTCAATACCACTTACGTTATGTGTCTGTTCTTCGAAAGAACATACAGCGGTAGATACGGCCGCCAAACTCCCCCCACCATTACGTAGGAGACTTCTTCTTAAAGTCATCTCCAAATCAGAATCAAATCCTCGGCTAGATTCTTTACACGCGTTCACAGAGACACTTTCTATTTTTAATAGCAAGCGGACTAAAATTATAATGCGAATTAGCAATAGAACAGCGTCCCTGTGAACGAGGATTGAATTAAAAAAAGAAGGGGACAGAGGAGGAGAGGGAGGAGTTTGGCAACCATATCTACTGCTAAAAACTGTATGGGCTTTCGATGATAAGACATATAATGTTAGTGGTATTGAAGATGGGATGCGGTGCAGGCACATCTTTTTTGTGGATCTAAGGTATGGAATAAAGTTTTCCTGGGGGTTGACTGCCCCCTTTAATTTCTTCAGACACCAAACTTCACCTCCTCCATTGACAGAGGCAAAGAGAATGACTGGGGAGCAGCTTAAATACCTCCCCCACTTCTCTCATCCCCCAGTCATTCTGCCAAGGGAACAAGGAACAGTAGGAAAAGTATCAGGGTGAAAAAAGGTGCCAGAAGAACAAAAAATTTACAGCCACAGCATAGAGATGAAAACACGGGCAGGAGCTGTGGACTCTTCCCTTCAGAAGAAAATGAAATTATCAGGTAAGCATAATTTATGCTTTTCATCTTAAAAGGGAATAGTTCACAGCTGCATTCACTAATTTTGGGAAAACAATACCCAAGCTAGAGGACACTGAATGCAAATTACGGGTGGGTACAAAAGGCGGCCCCTTCGAAAGGCACCACAGCCTGAATAATTCAACACCCAAAAAAATGTAAGTACAAACGACGCAGAGAAAACCAGAGCCCAGGTAACTGCACATCAGTTACACCACCGGTAAAGCAAAACTAGAGACCACTCAGACCAAGAGTCCGTCAGGACCAAACAACCTCTGAAGCATCTGCCCCACGGAACATGACACCCAAGAAGGTACCCGGCTAAAAATGAGAACCGCATCTGCCCCCCACAAAGGGAACCTGAGACCAGAAATATTCAAAGGAAACTTTTCCCACTCAACACCTAGAAAGCAACCCATGGTTGTCTTTACAAAGGCAACACCCAGGGAGGCAAACTCCTTAGAACACAAGGACCCAAAAAAAAGGATCCATACACAGGGAACATGTCCTCAAAAGGATTCAAGGAACCCCTCATGTCCCCCAATCTCATACCATACCCTAAGGTACTCCAGGAAATTCATGAGTCCTCCGATGCTCCATAACATATCTAGATCTGAAGGCTAGATATTGGCAGAGACAGCAGGAACAGGATAAATATCCCAGCAGCTAGAACAGAGCTCTCCCAGAGAAACTCAAACCATCTGAACAGGAACTCTCAAAGACCAGCCTCCAAAAGGAAGGCTGACCCTTATCACTAACTCAAACCTCCTAAAGGCGCGACAAGCTAGTTAGAATCCAGACAAAAGCAAGTAGCCGTAACTGGATATACCATCACTAAGCAAATCGCTATGGATGGTTTCCACTGTAAACCTCCAAAGGCGTACAGCCCACTGAATAGCGGTTCTCCCCGGCACCAGATGCCGGTAGAAAGGAGGACAACCAAAGTCCTCCCTCAAGGAAGGGCCAACAGCAGAAATGGCCAACACTGTGTAGAGTAACCAATCCCAAACCTTCCCTCCAGGATAAAAGTCCCAGCCCAAAGGCTATTCAAAAAACCAAAGACAAGCGTCTTAGACTACAGGAAAGAAAGAGAGGATCAACGAGGAACAAAATCCAGTTAGACTGCTGCTACAAACGACATGCTACCGTAAGTCAGGATAAACATTGTGCTCGGGTACGAGACCCCCTACACGCAGTCATAGGCAAAAAGAAAAGGCACACTTCCCAAGGGAAGAAGTCCCACAAAAACCTCAGCATCCATACACTGGATACACCGTCCACACCCATCCATGGAGAGACATAGACCAAGGCCAGGGTTCTCGACAATGGACGATGAAAAGATCCAATCTCCGAGAGAACCCTAAACTGCCTCCACCAAGGAGGAGTGCACCTCTAAAGTCCATAGACCTGGCGATCTAGATAGCCTTAAACTCAAGAGTCATGAAGGACTGACGAACAGTCTGAGAATAAACATCTAGTGCAATGGATCGCTAGAAAACTTGTAGGCAAACGGCAACACGTGATACACACATGGGCAGGGTAAAATCAATACACAAAGGAAAATGATAACCCAAGGCCCTGCTCGCCATCTCAGAGAAGTAATGTAAGGAACCACCCACGAAACTCCAAACGGAGTATCGAAGAGAAAAGGACAACTGCCTGACCCTCGAAGGGTGACCCTCCATGCCCAACCTCGACACCGATACTGACAAGCCCCAAGGCTAGCGAAACATCGGGTACACAACACACCCAAGCGGCAAAGACCGTAGTCCGACCGAGGGTATTAGCTGGAATAGACAACAGTCAGAGAGCTTGAAAAAGCTATTATTGAAGGAAACTACCTTGAGCAGGCAAACGTTGGAGCTATCAACTCCCACAGAAGGCAGGGGGAACCCCTGCACACCACCTCCCAGAGTGGAACAGAGAAAAATATGCCCGCACACCTGACCAGACGATCACCCCCAAAAGTGGGGAAGGATAAAGCTTTGCCATCGCAAGAAAGAGCGCATTAGTCTAACGAGACAGCGTCCGGAAAAACATTGAGTGAAAATCAAATGTTAATCACCAGGCATATCAGACCAAACAGGTCACAAACATCTCCCAACTTCCATTTAATTGAAATAACGGTTCTAAGTCTCGGGGACCTGAGAACCGAGAGTCGTCTGCAGAAAGCAGAATCATATCCCAGGCGAGTAGCCTGAACCGACCATCCTTAGAGTGATACGCACAACCCCCCGTCCGGAGAAGTTTCATATAAACCACAGACCTCATACATCAGTAAGATCCGAGCCCGGAGTCCATAGAATAGGCCTAGAGGCATCCTCGGCACCACAAAGGTGACATGAACCCTGGTAACAGCTGAAAAAGTGCCCGACCAGTACCAGCCTAGTATAAGAGCACTCTGGAACTGTTCCAGGTCCAAGAAAATTTGTCCCGAAGGATCGATAAATGAACTATAAACGAAAATTCTAATATTCAACAAGTGCGCAACTCCCGAGGGAGTGTCCACGCGACCACAAGTTGCACGTATCGGTTCCAGTGAAGAACAATCATAAAAACGAAACCTAACAGACCTGAGCTTAAGGAAAAAGAAATCAAACACATCCACCTGGATCAAAAATAAAATGAAAGTAAACACCCAAGGTGAATGAGAACGACCACAGGACCAGCCGAGTAGAGGCCCCATTCACCCAAGCTCAGAAATGGTACAGAAAAACATAAAAAACAAAATGAAGACGATAAGGAGATTAACTTCATACCCTAATGTCATATCCATTTTGCCACCAAACTTCTAAGGCCTCGTATCCCTCTGCGTACTAGAACTGGGATCCTCTAACATTGCCAAAACATGTCTTAAAAGAACCTTAAGGCGAGCCAGGATATAATGGAAGGCAAAATCATCCCTCGCCGAATCTGCTGGAGACCTCGGCTCCGAGATTGGGGCTCATGAAGCCTCAGGGGCCAACGTTTCCCCAGAAGGCCAAACTAAATCGGCGATCCCACGCTTGATGGACCTAGGTTAACGGAGCACGGACAGTATCAGAGAAATACTTCACTTGGGAGATATAATGGGACAGCGCCATAGAAATGGCCATGCGGAACCGTGCAGTAACCTCAGGCGGAAACAAGCCACTCTCCAGAGGAGTGAAGGCCATGAGGACACCTGCGTGCGTAGCCGGGAAAGGGTCTTGGGTATGCGCCTCACGGGTTATGGAAACCTCTGAGGCGGATGGCTCAACGCACTCTAAGCTCCCAGAGTCAGGAGAAGATAGTACTCTAGAACAGCACCCGGAGCATAACTGATGGGCATAAATTACCCGGGCCATTTCATATTAATCACAAGACACATCCTCCGTATCGGAGGCATCCGTGTTGCGCATATCAGAATCCTCCATAATCTTGGGATTACAAAAAGACAAAACTAACTGGCACACTTTGACACCCCCAATGGCTGGGGTACTCACCACCTCCTGTGAACCAGACAACCCACGAGCAAGACTCCCTCGGTCGCACACAGTCAGCAAAAAACAACGTAACCGCACCTGTCATGAGGTGCACCGTGCCAGTCACAAAAAGGCGTGCAATCTTAAAAGATTGCGTCCTAAAAGAAGGCTGTTATGTTCCGTAAGGCCGAGAGCCTAAGTATATCTACACATTGCAGAAAGAACCACATAACAAACATGATTAAAGTCCCCCCTGTTCAATAACCCCCCCTCAGGAGATATTAACCCATGGTTCCTTATTTAAGATAAAGGGAGTCCCACTGGGACCCTACCTTGTTTCTTTAACAATACATCTCATATAGAAATAAAATGAAACCATCTTACCGGAATCTACGCAGTGGAACAGGAACACGGCCCTTCAAGTGTGACAGATAGTAGCCTCGCTTCTGACATGGACTTGAGTGCAGAAAGGTAGGCAGCAAAACTTGTCAACGCTGATTACCCAGGAGCTGTTAATATGATGGGTTCGCAGGAAAACTCTCCTTGCATCTCCGGACTCTAACTTTCATCCATCCTCTCACTGAGAGGCTGACAGGATTACTTAAAGCTCCAGTCCCATTATGAAGAGTACTATCCTCCATGAGAGACTATCACAAACTTCTGACACTTCTCTGCCAACCTCCTGTGATGAAAGGCAAAGAATGACTGGGGGATGAGGAAGTGTGGGAAGTATTTAAGCCTTTGGCTGGGGTGTCTTTACCTCCTCCTGGTGGCCAGGCTCTGAATTTCCCAAAAGTAATGAATGCAGCTCTTCCCTTTAAAGAAGAAAAACATGTCTAACTTTTCCATAAGAACCCATATGTCTCTGCCTGCATTCCATTCAAAACATTAAAACATTTGCACATATATAACTGCACTGCAGGTGCAAACTATAGTAATGATATTAACATAAAATAAAAAATATTTTCCCAGCACCATGAAGAGGCATCTCAAGAAAACATATATACGTGGGTACACTATAAAACGAAGAGGAGACAATAAGAATTGGCAATTTCAAATACTTACTAATTAAATAGCTAATCATTCATCAGTATGTGTCCATTTCTCTCTATGTACAGTGATTCAAAAACATCAGTGAGAGAGATGATCACATATGAGGGTCACCCATCATGCAGCAATAGAAGTTAAACTTGCTATATATATATATATATATATATATATATAAAAACCACAGAAATGGACCGCACTCACAGACTGGACTGGGTACACATCCTAAGCCCCTGTTAACTTCACAGTCCTGAACACTGACAGACAGCTACACAGTTCCCAGCAACTCAGGCAGTTAACCCCTGAACAGCCTGGGTGACAGGCCCGCAGGGCTGCATTACAAACATTATAAACACAAGACAAAGAAAACCTGGCACTCGCCAGCAGATACTCAATAATGTTTAAAGCAAAATTGAGGGAAGTCAGTTACATTTGGCGCCAAAGGATCAAGCCCAGGACCACGTCAAGGTCTCCCCCTTCCTGGGACCCTAAACCAGCATCCACAAAATGCATACTTTCAAACAAACCAACTGTGAGTCTGTGAGTGCGGTCCATTTCTGTGTTTTGTATTTACATAGGGGAGATTACACAAGCCTGTGTCACCCTGGGAGGTTCCAAGTTGGTTTGTTTGAAAGTATGCATTTTGTGGGTGCTGGTTTAGGGTCCCCGGAAGGGTGAGACCTTGACGAGGTCCTGGGCTTGATCCTTGGTTCAGTAATTTATTTTCACAATTCATGCAAATTAAAAAAAAATGCAGAAATGATTAGCTTAGTTCTCATTTCTGTAATAAAGGTGTATAATGGTTACATATGAAAGAACACCATTTGTGCATGAAAGAATACAAAAAAATCTCTTTAAACACAAGGAACTTTGGCGCCAAAGGACATACTTGAAAACGAGAGAAATCTCAATGTATCCTTCCTGGTAAAATATTTTATAAATAAATAAATAAATGTAACTGACTTCCCCCAGTTTTGCTTTTAAACATTACTGAGTATCTGCTGGCGAGTGCCAGGTTTTCTGTGTGTTGTGTGTATCTATCTATATATATGTATATATATACATACATACACACACTGTATATATATATATATATATATCACATTAACACAGCACAACACCCGATTATTTTCTTTGATCTCTGTGTGGATTCTATGCATATTCTTCTGAGCTTGCATGATCCATGCATTATTTGGATTAATAGTTTTTTTTTGTCTCTGAGTTAAATATATATATTTTTTTTATTTAGCTCTGCATTTAAAAAGCTTGGACACCTCTACTTTGGACATTGTGCACTTTCAGTGGCATAAAGTATATAATGCCCTGCAAATCTCTGACACACAAAGTGATTAGAATTATTGTTCCAGTAAATTATTATTTAAGCTTGGTCATTAGCCTTATTATATTAAAACAATGTACTAAAAAGGCTAAAGAGGAATTACATATTTTTCTTCATTACCAGTGGTTCAGTAATTGATTTTCACAATTCATGCAAATTAAAAAAAAATGCAGAAATGATTAGCTTAGTTCTCATTTCTGTAATAAAGGTGTATAATGGTTACATATGAAAGAACACCATTTGTGCATGAAAGAATACAAAAAAATCTCTTTAAACACAAGGAACTTCCTTGTTTTAAAAAGGATATTGCAAATTTCTTTTACAATATTTTTGTACAGAGGATGTAACTATACTCTAAAGTTATTTGTCACTGATGTTCTGTCATGGTTTTAGCAGACCTTGTTTTAAATAAAGTAGATTTAACAATAAATTAAAATGCAACAGTTCTTAATTGCAAGCTTGGCTCTGTCCTGCACAACGCACATCTACAGACAGTCCATTTCCTAAAGGCTTCCCCATGTCCTTCCACATTTCTGAAAGTTTATCAACTTTAAAAGGGAAGTCTCAGTCGTCCCATACAATGCTCTAATAACTATACCCATGTGTTTTTCCCCCAAAGTTTAATTTTTCTACACTGTGTTAAAGGGATACTGTACTTCAAAAATTTGTCAACCATACAGAGAGGCATCCTATCCCAATAATCTTTTTTTTTTCTTGGGCTAGAAAAAAAAAAAAGTACAAAAAACAAATTTTATGCTTACCTGATAAATTATATCAGCCAATAGGATTTTTTCATCTTTAATTCGGATTGGCTGATAGAATTCTATCAGCCAATCAGAATTCAAGTGACGCCATCTTGGATGACGTCACTTAAAGGAACCTTCATTCGAGAAGAGCCGTGGAAATAAGAGGATACTCCGCGCCGGATGTCTTGAAGATGGAGCCGCTCCGCGCCGGATGGATAAAGATAGAAGATGCCGTCTGGATGAAGACTTCTGCCCGTCTGGAGGACCACTTCTTGCCACTTGGATGAAGACTTCTCCCGGGTTCGTTGAGTATTTTTTGCCGCTTGGATGAAGACTTCTCCCGGACTCGTTGAGGATGAATGTCTGGTCTTCAAAAACTGTAAGTGGATCTTCAGGGGTTAGTGTTAGGTTTTTTTAAGGGTTTATTGGGTGGGTTTTTATTTTTAGCCTAGAGTTTGGACGGAAAAAGAGCTAAATGCCCTTTTAAGGGCAATGCCCATACAAATGCCCTTTTCAGGGCAATGGGGAGCTTAGGTTTTTTTAGTCAGGATTTTATTTGGGGGGTTTGTTGTGTGGGTGGTGGGTTTTACTGTTGGGGGGTGTTTGTATTTTTTTTTTTACAGGTAAAAGAGCTAATTTCTTTTTCTTTGGGGCAATACCCTGCAAAATGCCCTTTTAAGGGCTATTGGCAGTTTAGTTTAGGGTTTTTTTTTAATTTTGGGGGGGCTTTTTTATTTTGATAGGGCTATTAGATTAGGTGTAGTTAGTTTAAATATTTGATCATTTCTTTTTTATTTTGTGTAATTTAGTGTTTGTTTTTTTTGTAATTTAGTTTATTCTATTTAATAAATGTAATTTATTTAATTGTAGTGTAATGTTAGGTGTTAGTGTAAATTTGCATTTATTTTATCTAGGTAGTTAGTAAATACTTTATAACTATTTACTAACTAGTCTACCTAGTTAAAATAAATACAAACTTAGCTGTGAAATAAAAATAAAACCTAAGCTAGATACAATGTAACTATTAGTTATATTGTAGCTATCTTAGGGTTTATTTTACAGGTAAGTAATTTTTATTTAGATTTATTTTAATTATATTAAAGTTAGTGGATGTTAGGGTAAGGCTCAGACTTAGGGTTAGGGGTTAATAACTTTAGTATAGTGGCGGCGACGTTGGGGCGGAAGATTAGGGGTTAATAAATGTAGGTATGTGGCGGCGATGTTAGGGGCGGCAGCTTAGGGGTCAATAAGTGTCGGGGGCAGCAGGTTAGGGGTTTATAAATATATTGTCGATGTCGGGGGCGGAAGATTAGGGGTGTTTAGACTCAGGGTTCATGTTAGGTTGTTAGGTATAAACATAAATTTAGTTTCCCCATAGGAATCAATGGGGCTGCGTTACGGAGCTTTACGCTCCTTTATTGTAGGTGTTAGGCTTTTTTTCAGCCGGCTCTCCCCATTGATGTCTATGGGGAAATCGTGCACGAGCACGTAAAACCAGCTCACCGCAGCGCTGGTATTGGAGTGCGGTATGGTGCTCAATTTTGCTTTACGCTGCAATATTGCCTGCTAACGCCGGATTTTTGCAAACCTGTAATACCAGCGCTGTAGGTAAGTGAGCGGTGACAATAACTTGCAAGTTAGTACCAAGCAGCTCTTACCGCAAAACTCGTAATCTAGCTGAATGTGTACAATCCCCATAAATATAACAGTGTTTCCATTTCAAATATAACTCATTGATACAATAATGGCACTTGTCAAATAGGTCATGACCGTATTACACCACGATGGTTGACATCAGTGCATAATCATGATGGGTCACACATCAGTTAGCAGATGATAAATTTAATGACTCCATCACGAGCGTGTAATGATCTCACCAGCATAATAGACATATATTATATCAAAACAATAAATAATATCGGCATATAAATCAGCTACAAGTAAATGGAAGATCACATTCATCAGACCTATGATAAGCAGCACATTCTTATAATCATATGTTCGTCTATCAGTGATAGAACCCTCTCAGTGCATATGCGGACCTCCCTAGAGGATGTGTGAGGGATAAACATATCAGTGTCAGGCTATCGAAAGAGACCCTAAATCTCAGACCAGTTAGTGAGATATCTCTAAAATGGTATATATACTCAGAAATATATTAGCTCGACATATAGATGTATGATCCTAGGCAAGGATCAGGCTTGAGAGTCTGGATCATAGTCTCAATGACAGACTCAGAGAAACCACGCTTAGACAGAACTAAGCGTTCAATCTCTAAGCAGTCAGCTTTAGAGAAACGAGATTTGGATGAAGGAATTGACCTTGAGTTAGACGGTCCTTCCTTAGAGGCAACCTCCAGAACTTCACCTCCACCATTGACAGAGGCAAAGAGAATGACTGGAGATTGTGGGTAGGGGAGTCAAACTTAACAGCTTTGCTGTTGTGCTCTTTGCCTCCTCCTGCTGGCCAGGAGTGATATTCCCAACAGTAATTGATGACATCATGGACTCACCATATCTTAGGAAAGAAAACAGTGTAAACATATTAAAAATGCAACAGTATACGTTGTGCAGTTCCTACTACTGCTCATTGACTAATAGCACTAGAAGGAAGTCCTATGTGGCTGATTTATTATAGTGCAAGCGGACATTATCTGCTGTAGCAGATCATGTCTGCCGAAACATCGATAAATGTCGACAGCATACGCTGTCGGCATTTATCATAAATGCTTGTGCAATGCTGCCCCCTGCACATTCGCGGCCAATTAGCCACTAGCAGGGGGTGTCAATCAACCCGATCGTATCTGATTGGGCTGATTGCTGTACGCAGCCTCAGAGATGCTGCTTCTTAACTTCCGGTTCAGGAGGACCTGAAGCAAAGTGGGTCGAAAGCAGCATCTGCTGCTTCATAGATCGACCCCTATAAGTCAATAAACACTAGCAAGAAGTGTACAGCGAATCATGGTACAGGTAAGAATACCCTAATCCAAAATTCCAAAACCCAGAATTATTTTGAAATTCAGACGCTTTCATTAATATTTTTTTTTTTAAATAAAATTATTAAAACTTACAATTTTTCCCTACTAGTAAGTCACAATATTCTCTGCCTGCTTCTTTGAATTTTGTTTTATTTAAAACAACAACTCTTACCTTTCTCTATACAAAAGTATTACATTTATATAAACCTACCTTGGTTGTATGTATAGGCTGTATTATGACTGTATTAGGACATGTAAATATTAAAATATAACCATGTTGAAATACTGCTCTTCCATATTGTTGATAGAACATTTTTGAGTAAAGCATCCTTTTACAGGAGAATTGGGTGCATAGCAATATAACATATTGCTGAAATTCACAATGTTTCCAATATGCGGGGGGAAAAATTATAGCAGGAACAGAAACAAACTCAGGTATAGGTTAGTGTTGGGCAAAAGGTGACCTTAATAAAGGCTAGATTTATCAAAGTTTATAGATATATTGGCAATAACCCAAAAAGTTAGGAGCAAGGGGTAACATTCTAGGAGCCAGTGGCTCCGAGGCTCCTGGGTTTGTCGAGCCCTGATGTAAACTATATAAACTAATTTAACTTGTATGAGAAAGTTGAACTCTTGGAACTCACCTGCATCCTGACATTTCTTGGGTGGAAACTTGTTTACTGCTTCCTTGGAGAATGCGACTTTCCTTGATGGGAAGGCAGTAAATACGTTGGACAACAATACTTCTGCAAGTTCCTTTCCATGCTGCAGCACCTTGGGTTTCTATCACGTCCAGCAGGGAGTCATTTATGGTAGGACATGATGAACAGCGTTTTCCTTGATTGATATAAGTCTGCAAGTAGAATATTAATTTAAAACGAAGCAGAGTAATATGATGCAAACTGTCCAACAAACATTCCTTCATCAACAAATCTTGCTACTAATACAAATAAAAACTATGATAAAATATTTACTACACTATACTATATATATATATAAATATATATATATATATATATATATATATATATATATATATACACACACATACATACACACACAAACGTAAATAAACATACTTACACACACAGTAGTATATAATTTAATTACCATTTACTGGTCTGAGCTGGTGAGCGATAGTGTATGTGTTCAGCAACCATGTGCAATTTAACTGTTTTGGGAATATGATGTTCTCAGAGAGATAATTCAGTTAGCACTAAACAAAAACCAAAATCAAAGGACAGTTAACATTGAGTGAATAAAAAATATATATGTGCAATTATTACTATTATCATTTATTTGAAGAGCTCTAACAGATTCTTCAGCACTATAGTGGAGAGGCCAGTGGCAACAATGTCAGCAGCCCTTATTTGCCAGGCAATCAATATTTTACATAACCTGTTCTTTAAAAGGGACACTCTAGTCCAAAACAAACTTTCATGATTCAGATAGGGCATATCATTTGAAACAATTTTCCGATTTACTTCTATCACCAACTTTGCTTTATTCTCTTGAAAGCTAAATCTAGGAAGTTCATATGCTAATTTCTAAACCCTTGAAGGCAGCCTCTCAGCTCAGGGCATTTTGACAGTTTTTCACCACTAGAGGGTGTAAGTTGATGTGTTTCATACAGATAACACTGTGCTCACGCACGTGGAGTTCCTAGGAGCCAGCACTGATAGGCTAAAATGCAAGTCTGTCAAAAGAACTGAAATAAGGGGGCAGTCTGCAGAGGCTTACATTCAAGATAATCACAGAGGTAAAAAGTGTATTAATATAACTAGGTAATGGGTAATAAAGGGATTATCTATCTTTTAAAACAATAAATATTGTGGTGTAGACTGTCCCTTTAATTGTGGCAAACAGATTGGTAAATGGGGGCAATAGTAAGTAATATTAATAAATGAAAGTATAACACCATTGGTTCTAGAGATTAAGGTTGGTGCAACCTTTGTCAACATCCTCAATTTGTAAGGTTTAAAATCACTATTGAGTGCAGGTAAGCAAATTTATATTTGTTGCTAGCTTCAGTATGTTTAATTCTTTAACTGTAAATCTCAGGCACACAGTGTACTGCACTTGCCTGATAGCTCATTTTGCAAATTTGCTTATTGTCTAGAGACAGCCACATCCAAATCCCTTACAGGGCAGATGGGGAGCTGTCTTCTAGAGCCTTCTTGTCCCCCCACACCAATGTAATGCTCGTGGGATATTCCACTATCACACCAAACTTGACCAGTAGTCTTCTTATCCCGGCGTCAAGTGGAATAATAGGAAATATCCCAGAGCAGAGAGAGAGTTTGCAAAATGAGGTAAGCAGTACTCACAGCAGGCAGGAGTCAGCAACAAAAGGATATCCAGCAGTATAACAGTTCAGGAGTAAACCAATAGAATGGTCAGACAGGCAGTTCATCACCAGTTAAGCAATCCAGCAATGCAGAGGTTAAGGCAAGCAGAGTAGCCAAAACAGGCAGAGTTCATCAACAGTAAAGCAGTCCAGCAACTCAGGGGATAAGGCAAGCAGAGTAGTCAAAACAGGCAGAGTTCATCAACGGTAAAGTAATCCAGCAATACAGAGTTTAAGGCAAGCAGCGTAGTCAAACAGGCAGAGTTCATCAACAGTTAAGCAGTCCAGTAATTCAGGGGTTAAAGGGACAGTCAACACCACAATTTTTATTGTTTTAAAAGATAGATAATCCCTTAATAACCCATTCCCCAGTTTTGCATAACCAACACAGTTTTAATAATACACCTTTTACCTCTGTGATTGCCTTGCATCTAAGCCTCTGCAGGCTGCCCCCTTATTTCAGTTCTTTTGACAGACTTGCATTTTAGCCAATCAGTGTTCACTCCTCGGTAAATTCACATGCATGAGCTCAATGTAATCTATATAAAACACATGAACTAATGCCCTCTAGTGGTGAAAAACGGTCAAATTAGAGGCGGTTTAGCTTTTAACTAAGAATACCAAGAGAACAAAGCAAAATTGGTGATAAAAGTAAACTGGCAAGCAGAGTAGTCAATGATTCCAACACATAAGAATGTCAGCACTCAGGGATAGATGCACGTCACCAACAGGACCTCTGCTCACAGGTCCAGTACAATAACAAAGAACAGTCAGGAAGGTGACAGCATAAATCTAATATTTATTAGATAAGACAAATAACTGGCAATGTTTCGGGATGTTATCCCTTATTCATGCCAGAGTAGTCAAAACAGGCAGAGTTCAGTAACAGTGAATCAATACAACAGGAGCACAAGTAGTAACATCTATACTTGGGCACAGGTGAGAGACTGAGGCCTTTACATAGCGAAGACAGGGCGGTCGGTGATGATGTCATCACCGTACTGCAGTTACACTGCTGTATCCCTAGCAACAGGAGTGCCTGTGTCCATGGCAATGGTCACAGCAGAGCAGAGGAGCAGTGTAACAACCACAAAGAGGGGCAGTTAACCAATTATTTAGAGAAGATCCCCCAATCTTACTGAATGAGTCACATGCTCCTCTAATTTGCAGATAACCACCACAGAAAATCACCTGTAAAAAAAAAAAAAAAAAAAAAAAAAGGCACAAGGAAGGAGCTTAATGAGAAGTAGGGGGATGTTTTAGAGCCCCAACAACCCTCCTTAAAATGGAGCCTTCCTTAACCCCTTCAGGGAGGGACCAAGTGTTGAAGATTGTAATGAAGTTCCGATGTAAACGTTTGTTGGAAAAAGAAAATGACGTAACTTCAATGCCTGGGATCGGTTTATGAAGGACTGCCGAAGATGCTAGGTGCATACCCCAGTCAGATTTTCTATTACCTAAAAGCAGGTGGGTATAGGATACTGAAAAAAGTTAGGACGTTCCATGACAAGAGTTTTAAAGCCGAGCGCTGTCTGGACGGCATGGACTTAATTCAAATGAGGGATATCATGCTCTTTAAGGTAGCAGGTGCATTCCACAGGAATGGAAATCACCTGCCTTTAAGTGTGCCCTTGGAAAGGCAATGGTGCAAATGACCAACAATTTAAAAAGAGGAGACTCCCCATTAAAGATTAGATTAGTAGTGGAGCGATATTTTGCTCTCCAGCATTAACTTCGCTAGACAGAAGCTTTTTGCACGCGTCGGGTTGCAATCAGAATTTGAAAGTAAAAAGTTTGTGCGAACTAACAAAATATTGCAAATGCATTAAATTATTCTCCCTATAGAAGTGAAAACTGAAATCCTATGCTAACCCGACAGGAGTTATGAAAATGTCACATTCCAATGTTCACATACAGAACAATGTACTTTTTGTTATAAATACATATATACATACCTGTATATATATTCCTATAGATATACATGTATAGATATGTATTTTACATTAACAGTATCAGATAAATTTCCTTCTGTCGGGATGAGGCAAGTCCATAGGTGTCCATAACATGCGGGGTATATTTCCCACCACTAGGAGGTCAAGAACCACCACAGGAGCTTTAATCCCTTCCACCTCCTCTCCCCATTCAGTTTACGTATAGCCGAGCAAAGGACAAAGATAAAAAGGTAGGAAAGACAGAAAGTAGGGTTAAGAGGTGCAAATAAGAACTATCACCCGACTAGTAAAAATGCGGGAGGGTCCTATGGTCTCTCCTCATCCCTAAAGAAAGAAATGTATCGATAAGTATTAATTCCGTTTACTTTCGTAAGATGGGGAGAGTCCATAGGTGTCCATAAAATATAGGACACAATACCCAAGCTGAGAGTCCATGGTAAGGACAGGTGGGACAAAATAATGGCAAATCCTATTTGTGTTCCGAAGGACTTTCCTACCAAAAGCAGCTTCGGAAGAAGTATAAATATCAAAATGGAAAAATTTTGAAAACGTATGAAGAGAAGGCGAAGTTGCCGCCTTGCAAATTTGTTTCAAGGATGTGTCATTTTTGAAGGCACAAGTAGTAGATACTGATCTAGTAAAATGAGCAGTTATTCTTTTTGGAGGCGGGTTTCCCGCAGCCAAGTAAGACTTATGAATAGTCTGCTTTAGCCATGATGCCAAGGCCACTGCTGTAGCCTTTTTGACCATTACTGGGGCATTAAAGGTGGACACACAAGCTAGAAGTCTGTCTAAAGTCTTTAGTAGCCTGAAGATAGAATTTTGAGGCTCTGGCTACATCCAAATTTTGAAGGGTTAGAAGGAACAACAATTTTTAGATTAATATTTTCTGAAGACACTACCTTCGGGAGAAAATTATATTTAGTCCGGAGGACCGCTTTATTTTGATGAAAAATCAAAAAGGGGTGATCTGGGCAGATACGGTAATTCAGAAACTCTTCTAGCGGACAAGATAGCTAGAAGTAAGAGAACCTTCCATGACAGTTTTGAAGAGGGGACCTTGTAGAACAGAAAGAACCAGATTAAAATTCCAAGTGTGAGAAATGAGTCTAATAACAATGCGAATTCTCACCAAGGCTTGGACAAAAGTTTGATCATCAGATAATTTGGCCATTTGTTGTGAAACAAAACTGAAAATGCCGAAATCTGACGCTTTAAAGAGCAAGCTGATAATCCCTTATCTAGTTCATTTTGAAGGAACTGAAGAATTCTAGGGATTCTAAAAGAATTCAGAGAGAAACATCTTGAAGAACATCAAAGAAAGTAAGCTTTCCAAATTGTATGATAAATTTTCTGTAGAGATAGCAGAATCTGACAAACCACTGTTTTTGAGAACTAGTCATTCAACCTTCACGCCATCAAATTCAGGGATTTGAGATCCGAAAGATACAGCCCAAGGAGAAAGAGATGCCATCAGTTTTAGGTCTGCATGCCAAGTTCTGCAGGGCCACGCCGGAGCTATGAGAATTACAGAAGCCAATTCCAGTTTGATTCTTGCAATGACTCTTGGAAGAATAACAAATGGAGGAAATATATATGCAAGAAGAAAGTTCCAAGGGCAGACTAGAGCATTTATCATGTGAGCTCTTGGATCTCTTGACCTGGCTAAATAAACTTGAAGTTTATGGTTCAATTTGGACGCCATGAGATCTATTTCTGGAAGACCCCACCTCAGGACTAATTGATCGAAAATGTCCTGATGAAGAGACCATTCCCCTGGATGGACGGACTGAAAACTTAGGTAATCTGCTTCCTAATTGTTCACTCCCGAAATGTAAATAGCTGATAGGGTGCAGTGGTTTTTCTTCTGCCCAAGACATAATGTGAGATACCTCTAGCATAGCTAAGGGACTTTTGGTCCCTCCTTAATGACTGGTGTACACAACGGCAGTAATGTTGTCTTACTGGAGCTAAATTATTTTTTCCTGTTTGAGAAGGGACCAAGCCTGAAGGGCCCAAAGAATATCACAAAATTCTAGAATGTTGATAGGTAACCTCGCCTTTAGAGGGGACCAAACTCTCTGTGCTCTTGTGAGACATCCAAACCATGCACCAACCCATCTGACGAGTCCTTAGTGACTACGGTCCATACAGGCCGAAGAAAAGAAGCTCCAAGGGTCAAAAAAGCACTTTCCCTCCATCATAGGAGAGAATGTTTGACTGAAGAACTGAGCTGTAGTTGCTGTTCCAGATGGAAACAATCCTTTGACTACTGTTGGAGCATAGATAACTGAAGAGGACAAAGATGAAGATTAAAGTATTGTGTCTGATGCTGCTACCAAAAGACCTACTACTTCCATACAATGTGCTACAGATGGAGAATGAGCCATCTGAGAAAGACAGGCAGTCTTAAGTTTGGTTCTGCGAAGTTCTGTGAGAAATAAGCGCATTTCAACTGAGTCTATTATCACACCCAGAAAAACCACCCTTATGGCTGGTGAGAAACTTTTAGGGACATTGAATTTTCATCAATGTTTATGAAGGAAAGATACCATTCTGAGGGTATGAGCAGTAGCCAGAGAAAAAAACAGAGCTTGGACAAAGATATCGTCCAAAGAAGGAGCAATGCTGATTCCCTGAGCTCTGATCACTGCTAAGAGAGTCAATAATACCTTTGTAAAGATGTAAGGAGAGCTGGCCAGACCGAAGGGGAGGGCCACAAATTGGTAATGTTTGTTGAGAAAAGCAAACCTTAGAAACTAGAAATGATTATTGTGAATTGGAATAGGATAGGACGTTAAATGTCTTCCTTCTTTGGGACAATGAAGAGGTTAAAGTAGAAACCCTAACCCTGTTGAGAGATTGGAACAAGTTGGATCACTTCCATATTCTTTAAGTCTTAAACAAATTGAACAAAGGCAGACGCTTTTGCAGGATCCTTTGGAACGTGAGACAGATGAAACTGTTCCCAGGGAGGCCTGGTGCGAAAGCCTATGCAATAACCTTCGGATTTGATATTGAGAACCCATGGATCCTGTGACCAGGCCTTATGAAATTGAATCAATATGACCTCTACCAGAAGATCTTCTGGACAGGGGGGGCGTCCCTTCATGCAGATTTCAGATTGGAATTGGGCATTTTGGTATGTTTGTTTTTAGACCAAGAAGATCCTGGCCTTCAGAAATGTTTGGAGTATTCAGACTTTTGGTTGGAGGGGGACTTTTGATCTCTAGCGGAGCGAAAGGAACTAAATTTGTTTGTTTATACTTCTCCTTAGATTTCTCTTCCTAAGGTAGAAAAGCCCATTTTCCCCCAGTGACAGTTTTGTTAAAAGAACCCAATTCTAATCCAAAAACCATCTTCTCTTCAAAAGGGACTGATAATAGTCAATTTTTAGAGACCATATCATCTGACCAAGAATTAAGCTATAAAGCTCTCCTTAATAAAACAACAATGGACATATTTATTACATCAATTTTGATGATGTCAAAGTCTGCATCACAAATTAAATCATTAGCCATTTTAAGGACTTTAAGAAGATTGATCAGAAACCATCTGAGAAAGAGAATCACACCAGGACGACGCTGCAGCGGCCACACAGGTGATTGCTACTGCAGGTCTGAGCTGAAGAGCAGATTGGGAGAATAGTTTCCTAAGCAAGATTTGCTGTTTATTGAATCCGTAAACAAAGAACTATCCTCCATAGGAACAGTAGTGCATCTAGCTAAGGTGGTAATAGCTCTATCAACCTTAGGAACTACTTCTGAGGCTTTTAAATTCTACTCTGAAAGTGGATACATTGTTTTGGACCTGTTTGAAGGTGCAAACAGAAAGCCTGGTTTCTTCAATTTTTTGGCTATACAGTCTGTAACCAAGTTTGGTGCTTCAAAAGCCTTAGGCACTTTAGATAGAGCTTTAAAAACTTGATTCAACTTATTTACAGGTTTGGAATCCTCTGGATTCGGTTCTGATAGCGCCAAGGTATTCAAAACTACTTGAATTAAGAAGCAATTATAGTCCACTTTAAATCTAAATGTGGAATCGGCCTCAGGCTCAGTGACAGGATCAAGGTCCTCAGAGGAGACTTCACCCTCAGAAAGAGACTCAGCCCAGTCAGAGATTTTTAAGGTTGTTTGTTACTGAGCATGGGGGATAGGACCCTGCTTATCACAGGTAACGTGAGGTAAATCTCCTGATTTTCGCTTACTTGGTTTGGGGATAGCCGCTAAAATCGCTCTCAGTCTTTTTAAGACTGAGTTTAAACTCTGGAGAAAAGTCAGTGGAATCCTCCTGGGCCACAAAAACAGACATGGGCACTAATTGTCTGCCAGGTGTCATTCTGACAGGATTATGGATTGCGAATTTGTCCACTGGAACAGTTGTGCATAATAAACAGGGATAATGGACTGCAGAAAGTTCTTGGGCTGTAGTACGTTTGACGATCTTATAAACCCAAAAGAATGATACAATGTACTCACCTAGGGGTCCCTTCTAATAGGTCAGTCAAATCAAGTGGGGATACTGACATCACTCCAAAGTAATAAGCTAAACTGCAGGTGGAAATAAAGATATATTCTAAATCTTTAAATTATCAGTGTATTTGCACAAAATACAACACACAGCCTATAATATCTGCTCCAAGTTTGTCGCCTTCTGCTGTGGATACTGTGGTGTGAGCCAGCCAGGCGACTTTGTTGCTCCAGTCTGCTGCACTATCAAGTTTAAGATTGCCTTCCGTTGCTCAAAGTTTAATGCCTCCTATGTCGTCTTCCTACCATCGTGGCCAGATCGTTTGTGAGTACATTGTATCATTCTTTTGGGTTTCTAAGATCGCCAAACGTATTTCACTATTGGGCACCCTCTTTCTCTTTATAGATCACCTCTGCCACCTTGCTGTGGGAGACGTTCTTTTCCGTGAAGAGGAGCAACCCGTTTTCACTTTATTGACTTTCTTTGTTCCATATATGGACTTTGTTTTAAAATTTTATATCAGCATCACCATTGTTGTTTTTGCATTATTGTTCAGATAGTGTAATATTACACACTATTTTTATACTTTTACACTTTGTGCTCTTAGGACACTATAATTAGTTTTTTTCCTCTTAAGTGCACATAGTATTTATCCTATCACCACATATATTTCATGAACCTTTATTTGTGATCACTGAACATACTTGGCGTACCCAGCATTTTTTGGGGGTTTTTTCCCTAATATTTTTTTAGCCTATAATAAACACCTCAGAACCCCAGAAGACAGAAAAAAATAAAGAAAAAGAATTTGCCTCAGGAAAAAATGTTTTTTTTACCCACCACCTCAGCAGCTCCCATGAGGGTACTCACATACATCCTGGGCATATAAAGGGTTAAAACTGGACCCATATAGCCTGTAATGTCCCAGAGTACATTTTAAGCCCTTGGAATCTGGTGAGGGAGAGACAGTGTAGCTTTTTTGTTCTGTGAGGTGAACTTAGATCTAAAATATACCGAGAGCTGCTAAGGGGTAATAAAGCAATGATAAAAGAGGGTTTTAAGCAACACATGTTTAGCAAACTCGGCCAACACCACTATCAAATGAGGAGGGAGCAAAATAAATTAAAACATCCGTTTATTGAAACATAATTGTTAAGAACATGAAGAGCACAGCAATCAGACCCGCACAGTTGATGCACTTTCTGCCTTTAATGCACTTTCTCAGAGCTGCAATACAAGTGAATCTCACACAACTAAGTACACAAACTAGGTATACAGTCCAGCGAATCAAAATACTATCTGGGCCACACACCCACCCCGTGAACCTGTAACATACAATCAAGTCGATGACATACACATATAAAGTCATAAGAACAATAAAGAAACAAAGCTGAAAAATATCTAATCAACCCTTAAGCACTTTTGAATAAAAAATAATAATACATGAGATAACACTGTCCGGAATGCCCACCTAATCTGGCATGTTAATGACGACAAAATCCCTGCGGTTTTTATCTCGACTGATGCCGAAAAGGCTTTTGACAGGGTCAGCTGGTCTTTTATGAAAGCAACTCTCGAAGCCTTCAGCTTTGGTGCTGTCACTTTACATTGAATCTTCGCGCTGTATGCTTCTCCTAGTGCTCGTATTATAATTAACGGTACCTTGTCCTCCCCGATAGAAATTAGTAACGGCACGCGGCAGGGTTGCCCCCTTTCGCCCCTACTATTTGTATGCCTTGTTGAGACCCTAGCATCCAAGATCAGGAATAACCCTGAAATAACGGGGATCTCCTCCAGCCAGGAAACATATAAGCTTTCCTTGTTTGCGGACGACATCCTCTTTACCTTGACAAGTCCGACAACATCCGTGCCTATAGAGCTATCTAACTTTAATAAACATTCGAACTTTCTGGTCAACCAGGATAAGTCAGAAATTTTAGGATTTAACCTCTCAGATAGCACAATAGGCATACTTAAAAGTGAATGCCCATTTAGATGGTGCCAGGGAGCAATGAAATATCTAGGCATCCATGTACCCGACTCCTTCGCTAACATATACCAGGCAAATTACCTTCCGATTAAAGAGGTAATCACTAATGAGCTGTCTTCCTGGAGTGCCAAGAGACTTTCCTGGATGGGCCGTATCAACACTATAAAAATGAATGTTTTCCCTAGACTCATATATAATGGAGGGGCTGCCGATCCTCTTATCCCCCAGGTATATCCCTCAGATCCAACGCATATTCAGCTTTTACGTCAGGAGGAGGAAGCCACCCAGAATAAATAAAATAACTATGTCACTACCTAGAAATCTGGGAGGCCTAGGCATGCCTGACCTTGAGGCATACAGAACCTCAATATTTTTACAGAGAATTTTGGACTGGAAGGTGGGGGGGAACAGAAAAGGTGGGTTGGACTGGAGGAAAGTATTAGATCAGGGGTCCCATTAGCCAGCCTTTGCTGGAGACCAGACCTACCAGATAGGGCTAAGTTTCTAAACAATAATAACACTGTTAATGGCGACATCCTTGTCTACCACATAGCAACAAATGATGCCATAAGCACACAAGATAAATTAATAGAGAAGGGATTCGAATGGGCTGAGAATTGGTTCTCCTATAGGAGACTACACAATTACATTACAACTCATGAACAAAGCAATAATCTCACCCGTCCTCCCACGGTTATAGAAAAATTGTACTTGTCGGAGGCCCCGGTGAGGCATTCCCTGTCCATAATATATAAAGCTCTAACTCATCCTCTCCCGGGAAACCTCCCCCACGCTTTGTAAACGTGGGAAAGGGAGTTGGGCACAATAATCCTCCCCCAAACAGCTATGTATATTTTTTCCAACACTAAAAAATCATCAACTTCAGCAGCTATTCAGGAAATTAACTATAAGATATTACATTGCTGGTATTTAACCCCTAGAAGGCTACATCAACTATTCCCCAAAACAAATAATAGGTGCTGGTGATGTGGGCAGTGGAATGGGACATATGTGGTGGTGGTGCTCATTAGTTAATCATTATTGGTATGAGGTTATAGAGGAGGTGGAACGGATCTTTCAGACAACCATCCCCCCAGACATGGCTGCTAAACAAACCTGTAACTTTGCCCTCTAAATACCTACTACCCTTATTTCGAATTCTTAATAATGGCGTTAAGATTCTTATCGCAAAAATGTGGAAGTCTAGAGACATCCCATCTATGAAAATGTGGAGAGAGAAGGTAACGGAATTGTTTGAATTGGAGGAATATGCCGCATACAAAAATGGTAAAATAGATAGCTTCCAGTTGCTGCAAGCATTGTGGGATGATTATGTTAAAAGTCTATAAAATATGTGCCCTTTTGTTAGGGAAAGAATAGAAGTTATTACCAATTAACGTGATACTGGTGGAGAGATAGAACACGTTGGTTTCTGCTCACTGTGCATTATCTTAAGGCTCAATATTGGAAGACATGACACATATTGTTCTGTTATAGTATATTTGTAATAATACCCTGTTTACTTTCTTTATTCTGTAATATAGGGGTCTACGTCGCTGTTTTCTTTGTTATAGACCTGAAAATAATTTTTTGATGATTATGTATACCGATATATATGTCATTATATTATGTTAAATGCGACATGACTCTTTACAATAAAAAGATTTGAACTAAAAAATAATAATACATTATATGATTACATTGATACCAAATCATGCTAATAAGAGTAATGGTGGAGAATTGTTAATACATATGGAAAATGTAATGGTATTTAGTGAGACTTATTTATAAGAATCATGAAGGAATGTTTGAATAGAGTTCCAATACCTGCAGAAAAATATACAAACACACAAAAAGCTCAATGAAATTGCTTGTATAAAATATAAATACTATATGTATATTAAGCTAGTAAGCTCCTGGAATGTAAATATATTTTCGGCACTGGTAGTGGAATCAAATAATAGCAATATGGGAAACACATTAGAATTGATATATATATATATATATATATATATATATATATATATATATATATACAGTATACATACACACTTTAGGAGGCCCATCAAGGGAATATAAATTTATTTAAAAGGAGAAAACTCATGTTTATATCAATTTACAGAAAAAAAACAACAACAAAAAAAACATGTTTTGTCAATAAAGAGGTTCACATCACTGATTTCATTGATACTTAATGGGGACCCTGTTTGAAGTGTATAAATCCAAAAGACCTCTTTTTTGCATAATGCTTGGAATTTATCACCTCCTCTACATCCTATATCAACCAATTCAATGCCTTGAAAATTGAAAGCCTCTAAGTGATCAGTGTGTTTAAAGAAATGTTTCACCACTGAGGTTTTGGGGAAATCGGCCTCTAGGGACAATAAATGTTCCCTTATTCGATCTTTGAGCATCCTTGAGGGGAGTCTCACATACTGAAAATTACACACTTTACATGTTACAAGATATACCACGTAGGTGGAATTACAATTAATGCGTTGTCTGATAGAAAAGACCTTCCCTGTAACTGAAGACATGAATGTATCACCCTCTTGAGTGTAGTTAAAGCTTTTACACTGTCTTCCTCCACAGCCATAAAACCCAAGCCTCGGTGTCAACCAATTCTTACAATTTCTTATACCAAATTGTCCTGTGGCAAAATCTTTCCTCACTATATCATTTAGAGTTTTAGATCTCCGGGGGATAAATATGCACTGTCTAGATATAGTGTGCAAATCTTTATCACTCTCCAAAAGTGGTAATATTTTTCTTATGATACTACAAATATCTGTGAATTGTTTACTGAAAGTAGTGATAAAGTTAATTCCTACATGATCCCTCTTAGTCCTAAACCTATCTGACAATAAACAATCTCTGTCAAATTTTGATAATTGTCTAGATAATGTGTCTTGAGTTCCCTTATCATATCCTCTCTCAATCAGGAATTCTGTTAGGGTATTTTATTAGCATGTTGCCAATAGCTCTGAAGACTGCTACAATTGCGTCTTAACCTAATAAATTGCCCTTTGGGTATACCCTTTTTCAGATGGTATGGATGTGAGGAATCTGCTCTTAGTATCGTATTTCCTGAGATCTCTTTTCTATAAACTTCTGTAGTGATACAAGTAACATCATGGCTCAATAGACATACAAATATGGCATTTTCGTTTTATCATAAGTAAAAGTACATTTCAAATTATTTCTATTATTATTTAGATGTCCCACAAAGTAATTCAAAGCTTCTGGCGTCCCATCCCATACTAGCAACATATCGTCTATATAGCGTGTATAAAATTTTATCTTATCTCTAAAGTGATTTATCAGTCCAAAGAGGGCCCATTCCTCAAATTCCGCTAGATAAAAATTTGCATAAGAGGGGGCAATTGCCCCTCAACTGGATAAAAAACTCACCATTATAAATAAAATCATTGTGATTCAACAAAAAGGAAATTGCTTCAAGTATATAGGAAATGAAATTAGGGTCCTAATCTGAGTAACAAATGTATAATTCCCTCGCCATCTAAACTCTTTTAAGAGATGTAATAGATGTTTAGTGTCTCTTAAGAATCCTGACAATGATTGTACAACAGGTTGTAGTTGTGCGTCTACCCACTGGCCTAGTCTTTCTCCTAAGGAGCCAAAAGCCAATATAATCAGCCTACCTGGAGGATCGATAATAGACTTGTGTAATTTTGGCAACAATTTAAAAAGGGGTATTTCTGGGAGATTCCACTAAAATGAACTCAGTTAATTTAGCGGTCAAGATATTAATTTCTAATCCCAGATCCAGAAGATGTCTCAACTCACTCAGAATTTTTTTTGTGGGATAGAATGTCAATTTTTTTTTAAGTTTCTGTATCCCCTAAATGTCTGTATGTCTCATCTAGATATTGTTGTCTACTGAGTAAAACAATTGACCCTCCTTTACTGAGATTGATAAATTTGATTGCTTTTTTTACTGCTAAACACCTTTTCTGACAATCTGAGTAAATCCTGTTTGACAATAGAGTGAAATACTTCTATAGTGTCAATGCGTGCTTGTACAGGGTAAAAGGAACTTTGATTAGTAATTTTAACAGCATTTTGTTTACCACTACCATAGCTAGATGAATCGCTATTATGTTGTAAATCACACATAGATACTATATCACAAAGTTCCTCAAAGTTACAATTTTCGCTCAGTTTCATTTAATTTGTTTGTACCTCACTTTTAGGCTTACAATCTATACCTGACAGATCCAAATCTTTGAAATGTTTGTTTAATGTGATCTTTCTAATAAATTTATTTAGATCTAATATTGTGTTGAACAAGTTAAAGTCCTGGGTAGGTAAAAAACTTAAACCTTTAGATAGAACTTCTATCTCATAGTCAGCAAGTAATATGGGTGATAGGTTGATAATTTTCTTTTGTTGACTTTTTATTTCTTCATCTTTGTTAAAAAAAAAATTGGCGGATTGGATATCTTGCCACTTCCTTGGTAATCACAGGTGTCATGGTTTCTTGTTCTCCTTTTTCTTTGTCCCTGTCCCTGGATAGTACCCCGTTTTTTTTTATATCTAGCTCCCAGTTCTAAGTTGATGTAATGGTAGGGGTAGTTACTGTAGCAGCATATCTAGAATCATTGCCAGAAGCATTAGTAGAAACAGACACAGATTTTAAGAAAGTCACTTTTTTGGATGAATTCTTATTCTTATAATCCTTATCTTTGTTCTTATTTTTATTCTTATTGCCTTTCGGCTTAATAGTTGTATTTCAGGAATATACCACAGACAACTCATAGTCCTTAGTATCTCTTTCATATTTCTTGTTTTTATTTTCCGAGAGTTCAGTGCTCACTTGATCCAGTGTGTCTTCCAGTTGTTTTTGGTATGCATCATAATTCACATCACTCTTAAGTGTTTCCAACTGATCATCCAGCTGTTTTATATCTTTTAATACAGCTTCTCATTGTGTTTTCTTGAAGCGAATTAATTTTTGCATTTTGCACTCTGACAATGACTCATTCCATTCGATCAAGAATTCTGGGTATTCCTTATGGAAAGCAGGGCATTTTTTCATTGTAAGACCCCTTGGTATTTTCCTTTCCTTAACATATACTTCAAGGAAGTATTTTTTTCTTTTTTAGAGAAAAGTATCCCCAAATCAGCTTTGTCTTTAACATTAAAATCAAAATCAGTAGCTGTGCTCTTAAAAAGTTTCGAAAATCTCTTCCTCCTGTATGCGTCATCTAGGGACGCCATGTTTTATAAATGGATCAGGATGCGCTTTCTTAGATATTGGACTTAAAGGAGATTCACAAGTATATTTATACAAAAAGTCTTAAGATCTGTATGCGCTTTGTAAATAGTTACCTCCAACATTAAATAAACAATGTATGTTCACTCAGAAACACCAAGTATCCAAAAAGAGTGTTCCCATCTCGATGTGTAATATATAATTTCCTGTTCCAAAGTAAGTCACAAAAATCGAAAATTCATCACTCACTGTGCTGTTGAATACAGGCTATACTCACAGCCTGTCACTATGGGATTAAGTATCCCAGCTATACAAGATACCGTGACTGTGTAAATAACAATTTTGCCATCTACAAATTGTAGCAGTGTACTCACGGATCCTAGGCAATGTCCAGTTCACTCTGTTAGGCCGTTGTAATGAAAACCGGTCTCAGTCCCATACACCAAGTTTCTTAAGGGCTCTCCGACAACCCTGTTTTACATCCAAAACATCAAAACAGGTTTAGAAAAGCCGGCCAAGACCAATATCAAATCAGGAGGGAGCAAAATAAATTAAAACGACCGTTTATTGAAACATAGTTGTTAAGAACATGAAGAGCACAGCAATCAGACCTGCACAGCTGACGCGTTTCCTGCCTCTAGGGCACTTCCTCAGAGCTGCAATACAGGTGTATCTCACACAACTAAGTACACAAACTAGGTATACAGCCCAGCAAATCAAAATCCTATCTGGGCCACACACCCACCCTGTGAACCTGTAACAAACTATCAAGTTGATGACATACACATATAAAGTCATAAGAACAATAAAGAAACAAAGCTGAAAAATATCTTATCAACCCTTAAGCACTTTTAAATAAAAATAATAATACATTATATGATTACATTTATACCAAAATCATGCTAATAAGGGTAATGGTGGAGAATTGTTAATACATATGGAAAACATAATGGGAGAAAAACAGTCTCTCATATAAACCACACCTCAATATATGGTATTTAGTGTGAGACGTATTTATAAGAATCATGAAGGAATGTTTAAAAGGAGTATGCCGATTATATCGGCTATTGGCTCCTTAGGAGAAACACTAGGCCAGTGGGTAGACGCACACCTACAACCTGTTGTACAATCATTGCCAGGATTCTTAAGGGACACTAAACATCTTTTACTATGTCTCTTAAAAAAGTTTAGATGACGAGGGAATTATACATTTGTTACTATTGATGTAGTTTCATTATATTCCTGTATCCCTCACCACCTGGGGATTAGTGCAGTCAAAAAGATGTTGGAGAAGTACTCAGATTACGACCCTAATCTACTTGAAGCAATTTCCTTTTTGTTGAATCACAATTATTTTATTTTTAATGGTGAGTTTTTTTTATCCAATTGAGGGGCATTGCAATGGTTCAGTCTTAGCCGTCGGATGAAGAGAATGCTCCGCGTCGGATGTCTTGAAGATGGACCTGCTCCGCGCCGGATGGATGAAGATAGAAGATGCTGTCTGGATGAAGACTTCTGCCCGTCTGGAGGACCACTTCGCCCGGCTTGGATGAAGACTTCTCCTGGCTTTGTTGAGGACTTCGGCCCAGTTGGATAAAGACTTCTCCCGGTAAGGTGATAGTCAAGGGGTTAGTGTTAGTTTTTTTAAGGGGGTATTGGGTGGGTTCTAGAGTAGGGTTGGTTGTGTGGGTGGTGGGTTTTAATGTTGGGGGGGGGGATTTGTAATTTTTTATACAGGTAAAAGAGCTGATTATTTTGGGGCAATGCCCCGCAAAAGGCCCTTTTAAGGGCTATTTGTAATTTAGTGTAGGGTAGGGCTTTTTTGTATTTTGGGGGGCTTTTTTATTTTGTTAGGGGGGATTAGATTAGGTGTAATTAGTTTAAAAATCTTGTAATTTGTTTATTATTTTCTGTAATTTAGTTTTTTTTTGTACTTTAGATAATTTTATTTAATTGTATTTAATTTAGGGAATTAATTTAATTATAGTGTAGTGTTAGTTGTAATTGTAACTTAGGTTAGGTTTTATTTTACAAGTAACTTTGTATTTATTTTAGCTAGGTAGTTATTAAATAGTTAATAACTATTTAGTAACTATTCTACCTAGTTAAGATAAATACAAACTTACCTGTAAAATAAAAATAAAACCTAATATAGATACAATGTAACTATTAGTTATATTGTAGCTAGCTTGGGGTTTATTTTATAGGTATTAAGTTTTAAATAGGAATTATTTAGTTAATGATAGAAATATTTATTTAGATTTATTTTAATTATATTTAAGTTAGGGGGTGTTAGGGTTAGACTTAGATTTAGGGGTTAATAACTTTAGTATAGTGGCGGCGACGTTGGGGGCGGCAGATTAGGGGTTAATAAATGTAGGTAGGGGGCGGCGATGTTAGGGACGGCAGATTAGGGGTTAATAATATTTGTTTAGGGGTTAATATGTTTATTATAGTGGTGGCGATGTCCGGTTCAGCAGATTAGGGGTTAAAAATTTTATTTTAGTGTTTGCGATGCGGGAGGGCCTCGGTTTAGGGGTTAATAGGTAGTTTATGGGTGTTAGTGTACTTTTTAGCACTTTAGTTAAGAGTTTTATGCTACGGCGTTGTAGTGTAAAACTCTTAACTACTGACTTTAAAATGCGGTACCAGGCTTGACAGGAGAGGGTCTACCACATACTTTTTGGAAGACTTGCAATACAGGCGCTATGCAAGTCCCATTGAAAAAAGAGGATATGCAATTTACGTAAAAGGATTTGAGGTATTTCCAAGTCTGGCCAAAAAAGTGAGCAATACACCTGTACCTGCAAGACTCGTAATACCAGCGGGCATTAAAATGCAGCGTTAGGACCTCTTAACGCTGCTTTTTAAACGCACAACTCGTAACCTAGCCGCTAATTTTTGGTGTTTTTGGAGTTTTCCATGTTGTTGTTAACCATGTATGCTATAGAAAATAACACAAACCAAAAAAACTTTTCTTTTAGCATTTCACTGGGAAACGTAGACTAAAAACCTATTTTATAAGTGCTTGGAAAACATTTAAATGTAACAAGTGCAAAAGACTAAAAGTGGCTTTAAATGGTTGTGGTTCTGTTGTGAAGGGGTAAAACAATTTTTATGTAACAGCTTTCATCCAAACAATATATTTTTAATTCAGTTATTTTTTAACATGCATAATAGAAAAAAAATCCTGGTTCATCTCTTTAAAAGGGATATGAAACCATTTAGACCACAATCAGCAAGAGCTACCCAGGTGCTAAACCAAAAATGGGCAGGCTCCTAAGCTTACATTAAAGCTTTTTAAATAAAGATACCAAGAGAACGAAGAAAAAATGAAAATAGGAGTAAATTAGAAAGTTGCTTAAAATTGCATGCCCTATCTGAATCATGAAAGAAAAAACTTGGGTTTCATATCCTTTTAAAGGGACAGTCTACTCCAGAATGTTATCATTTAAAAAGATAGATAATCCCTTTATTACCCATTCCCCAGTTTTGCATAACCAACACGGTTATATTAATACACTTTTTACATCTGTGATTACCTTGTATCTAAGCGTCTGCAGACTGTCCCCCATATTTCAGTTCTTTTGACAGACTTGCATTTTAGCCAATCAGTGCTGACTACTAGATAACCCCACGGGTGTGATGACAATGTTATCTATATGGCACACGTGAACTAATGCCCTCTAGCTGTAAAAACTGTGAAAATGCACTGAGATTAGAGGCGGCCCTCAAGGGCTTAGAAATTAGCTTATGTGCATACCTAGGTTTAGCTTTCAACTAAGAATACCAAGAGAACAAAGCAAATTTCATAATAAAAGTAAATTGGAAAGTTGTTTAAAATTACACGCCCTGAAAAAGTCCTCCCTGGTTCCGGAGGAGGAGCTCAGGTGTGGGGTCACATGCTGCACCTCTGCTGTTTCACCTTCCTCCAAGCTATTGGCGTGATACACGCGCCCAAACCCTTAGACCCTGGGAGGCTTGGATAGTTCTAATCCATCACTACTGGAACCATTGTAGTGCTACAACAATGCACTTATGATGCAACTAAAAGGACCTATTCTGTCCTGAAACATACTATAAATTCTGATACTCTCCCCTTTCGCTTGCTTAAGAGAGACAAGGAAATAGAAGCTGAAAGCTGGGACATTTTATTATTACAGACACATTGTATATTGCCTTCCTACAGGTGCTGTATGAGGGAGGCTCCCGTTGCTAATTAACTAATTGCACCTGCTTGTTCTGACTGCTTTGGAGGACGAGGTATGCCTATCACAGAAGCTGTCCTGGCTAAAGCTCTGAACTTAGTCTCCTGACGGGTACGCTACCTTCAGCTAGATCCGGAGGTTAACGCAGTACACTGCTCCTCTGCCTTGTTTTGTCTGGCAAGCTTAGCTGGCTGTCTGATCGCCCCCCAGCGGCTGTGGATATCCGTATCTCCGGCTACAGAAGGTGAAGGGAAGCCCTACACGAGATCCGTGAGTTCTCCTGTTTTGTCGTCTGGACTCCCCTCCCACCGGTGCTGCGTGAGGGACCAGGCTGCTGGTGTTTGACGGGCTGTCCCTGAGGCTCCGGAGCTGATTACCTTTGCTCTGCCGTGTATGGGGCCAGACCCATACTTGATTGACCGGCTTACTCGTTGGTACCCCCGCCCACGATGTTGTGAGAGGGGGGCTGACCCGGAGAGGGGCTTCTTCATTTTATCCCTGCTGTTTCAAGTGTTGAGACTCGGTAAAGTACTGAACTGTTGTTTCCAAATATTCTGTCTCAACTGTTCTTAAGCTGATATATGTTTAGGCAAATATAACAACTTGGCTATAATTTACTGGTTGCCTCTCACTGCATCCAAACTTTCTCTGTTTCTGCCCCGTTGTTTGAACTCTTTCTAAATTGGACTCCCTCCTTACTACAAATGGCGTAAGTGACTGAAAGAAGAATCAAGGTCTACGATATCTGGGCCATAAATCATATAACTGGAAGATCAAGAGGAAAAGAAAAAAAGCTTTTTTGGCTAGAAATTTATGATTTGAAATGTTTGCTATATAATTATCACTGATATAGGTGCTTTGGTAGTTTTATTGGCAGTATTATCTAAGGAGGGGCTTAGAGGGAGGCAGAAGGGAAAGGGTTAAGAGACTATCTTATAAGCAGACTATAAGGTCGCTAGCTTGTGTTACATTAACTTTATAACATAGCTTAAAATAAATTATACATGCTTTCTCTTCAGTACTAACATAAGTGGATGATATAGATCATTTTGCTATCACTGCTAAAACCTTTGTGTTATTTGTTGTCTGAGGTATAAAAATCTCTTCCCGCTCTATTATATCTTGCTAGAGTTTAAAAATACCCAATACCAAATTTCTCTAAATATATCTTAGCTACAATCAAATTAAGATAAAAAGGGGGAAAAGGAAGGGGTAGACAAGAAGGGGGGGGGGGGGTAGGAAGAGGAGGTCCAAAAGAGGGAGAGGGAAAGAAAGAAAAGGGGGGGGAAGGCCTTTGGGGGCTTACACATGAAACAATGAATTTGTTTGCAGTGGAATATCTGTTTACTTTGGTTCTCTTTAAACAGGTCTAAAAAACATAAATAGTTTAAGTGGTAGAGTATTAGCTATGTTGCCCTATTATTACCTATCTAATTTTGTTACATATGACTGTTTGAACTTCGCCTTTTTTATTGGGGTCACTTCTCTCTAAAACGCTAGAAATATTGCATACCAAGGGCATTGATATAAAAACTCTAAACAAGACATATCATATTTCCGCTAAAGGTTAAAGAATTTAAAAAAAAAAAAACCCTCAAAGTATATTTCAATTTTTTTCTTTTTCTTTTGGATTTAATTTGGTCTTGATTTAATTAATTGAGTCTATTCTCCTCTGTCTCCAATATGGCTGCCGTGCTTTATTAACACATTTTTTTCTTTTTTGTTTCACTTCTCCCACACTCCTCCTCCTCCCTTTTTTTTTTTTTTTTCTTCTTTCTCCTCCTATTTTTCTTTTATTGGGTTTTTCCCTCTTAATCACACATATAACCTTTTCGGCACTTATTACACGTATTATATTCACAAGTATATGGATAAATATTTCCACTCTCACGTTAAAACTTCACCTGCAGCCATGTCGGTCGGTTAGACAAAGGGATAAAAAACATAAATCTACTCCCGAGGCCCTAGTAGAGACACAAGTCCTTTCTCGTGACTCATTAAACCCACAAGAACTTACTGATGTACAGTCCCTAGTTTCTCAAATATCTGAGGCTCTGTTGCCTAAATTCGATTCTCTAGAAAAAGAGATTAAACAAGATATTGACCATTTAACCTCAGAAATTAAACAATTCGCTGAAAGGTTTTTGGAGGTAGAGCAAAGAGTATCTGATCTTGAAGATCTTGTTTCAAGTCAGAACGTTAAGTTGGAAACTACATCTTCTACTCTCCTTAAACTACAGCATAAAGTTGAAGATCTAGAGAATCGCGCAAGGCAAAATAACTTAAGACTAATTGGTGTCCCTGAGGGAAAACAAACAGAAGATTTCAATAAATTATTCACAGTCACGCTCCCACAACTACTACAAATTCCTGAGAGTTATCCTAAAGTAATTATAGAACGTGCACATAGGATAGGACCAGTACTATATACCAATACTAACAAGAGGCCAAGACCTATCATAGTTAAATTCTTGAATTATCAAGATAAAATTATGTTTTTGCAATCTTATCGCAAGTACCAACCCTTGTATCTTGAGGAGGCTAAAGTCCTGATGTTTCAAGACTATGCAGCAGAAACGGCGTTGAAAAGAAAGGAATTAGCTCCAATGTGCACAAAATTTATACAGTATGGGCTTCGTGCAACTATCATTCACCCTGCCAGACTTAAACTGGCGATTGATAATACTGTACATTTTTTTGATACAGCACCTGCGGCAGAAAAATTTTATTCTAATAATTGTTCCCCTGAATAAAATAAATTTATGATACAGGTGATAATAGAAACTACAGATGGTTCTTTATGGGATTCTATGTTGGTCCTTTCAGTACAGGGGTGTAGACGTTCTAGATAGGTCAGTCGTCTACTTATGTATATGTCTGGGGTCTTTTTTTTTATTTTTTTTTCTCCCTCCCTTCTCTTTTTCCCTTAATCTGTATAAATAATATACATGCATGACGGAATTAAATTTACCTCTTGGAATATAGGGGGTCTTACATCTCCTTAAGAAAATTGATACCTCCATAGCCTTCCTACAAGAAACCATTTGAAATCTGAGGAGGTTCTTAAACTTAAATCCTCTTGGGTTAAAGAGGTTTTTTCTCCCCTAGTCTGACACGTAAAGCCGGAGTTGCTATTTTACTGGCTAATAAATTTAATTATGAGGTTTTACATAAAGAATTAGATTCTGACGGGAGATATCTTATACTGAAAATTAAAATTTCTAATATTGTGTATATTTTGTATACTTTATGTAACGTATATGCTCCGAATGTTTTCAATTTATCCTTTTGGGATACTCTACAGGCGTGGCTCATGTCTTCTGCTGAGGGTTTCTTAATTATGGGTGGCGATTTCAACATGGCACCTCAATATCCTATGGATAGACTGAGACAGAACGCTCCCACAAACAAAAAGAGAATCTTGAATCAAGACTTTTTTCTAGGATTTTCAATAATTTACGAATATGTGATATATGGAGATCTCAAAATCCTGATACACGGGATTTTACATGTCTCTCAAAAGCACATAAATCACTCTCGCGTATTGATCTATTCTTGATTGACGAAAGGTTATGTAATCAAAAGGTTTCTTCCCAAATATTACCCATCTCGGTTTCCGATCATGCTCCCATATGTTTGGGGCTTAAGCCTAATATCTCTCCATTTATAAATAATCGCTTCTTTTTTCCTACCTTTTTAACTTCAGATGTTAAGTTCAGAAATTGGCTTGAACTTAAATTCGGCGAATTTCCCGTATTTAATTCCGAAAATGTGAGTTGGCCGGATTTATTTTGGGAAACTGCTAAAGCGGTGTTAAGGGGGGAAATCTTAGCATACAATATCAGGTGTACCAAGAAACAAACTGCGGGAGAACGAATTTCTCTGTGCGGTTACAAATGCCTATAATATTTACTTAATTGAAAAAAACTCTGCGGCAATGGGCTAAATATATTTCTGCACCGGGAGAGAGAGACTCATTTCTAATATACAAAACTACACAAAAAGATATTAGGTTTCAAGCAAAGCTCCATAGGTATGGAAATAAGACAGGGAAACTTTTAGCTAAACTTCTTAAACAGGATACAGGCTCTCAATTGATAGACAAACTCGCTGCGGAAGGTCAAATGCTTAGATCTCCGGAAGATCTTGTACAAATTTTTTTTTAACAATTATAAAGACATATATTCTTCTAGAATCTCCAATCTTAAGGAGCGTGAGGATTTTTGGTGCAAGATCTCTCCTTCACTAACAGACGTATCACTTCAAGATCTTTATTCTCCTATTACTGAATTAGAAGTATCTAATTCAATTAAAAAGCTTGCCCATAACAAAGCCTCTGGCCCAGACGCACTCCCTAATGAATTCTATAAGATACTTTCTTCTACTATAACACCTCATATTAATTCTTTATGTAATTATATATATGTAGAAGGGAATGAACCTACGGTTAATTTCACAGCCTCCTATATGACTTTGATATTAAAAAAGGGAAAAGATCCAACCATGAAGGAGTCCTATAGACCTATCGCTCTTATTAATACAGACTATAAATTATTAACCTCTATTTTGGCCCAACAACTCCAGTCTTTTCTTCCTTCTATTATCAATACGGATCAGGCTGGATTTATGAAGAATAGGAATTCCGCAGCTAAAATTTGTCAACTCTTACTTACCATTGATTAATTTGCGAAAGGTGAAGGCTGTAATCAGATAAGGAAAGGAACTATCTCGGATATGGCAATATTAGCGATAGACGCCGAAAAGGCCATCGATTCAGTACATCATGATCATCTCTTATTTTTGCTGGAGCGATTTGGATTAAAAGGCAATTTTATTAAATTTGTTGAAAAATTATACCAGAATGCTTCCACGAGGTTGATAGTTAATGGGCAGTTATCTTCTGACATAACTTTGTTTAGGGGAACTAGACAAGGGTGTTCCCTTTCTCCTCTTCTTTTTAATATTGCTATGGAACCTCTTGCTATCTATGTCAGACAGCATCTTGAAGGAATTAAAATAGGTAATAAGGAATTAAAAATTGCACTATATGCGGATGATATCCTCATTTATACGTCTAATACTAATATCAATACACCCAGACTTATCTCAATAATACAACAATTTGGATGCTTTGCTGGGTATAAAATTAATATAGCAAAGTCCGAATTTCTTTGGATTAATCAGACAGGGGATTTGTCTATAAACATACCTTTTTCTGTAGTTCATGACTCTTTTAGATATCTAGGCATAAACATATCTTTTAACCCAGATAATTGGTATTCTCTTAACATCACCCCAATTCTAAGTAAAGCTAAAGATACCTTTAAAAACTTATATAATTTACCTCTCTCTCTCTCCGGACGTATAGCAGCGTATAAGATGATTCTCCTTCCTAAAATACTGTATATCTTATAAAATATCCCACTGCCCTTAAATAGGAAGGATTTAGTGCTCTTTAACTCCCAACTGACTTTGTATCTATGGCAAAATAGGAGGTCTAGAATTTCACTTATGAAACTCTCCCTCACAGTAAGATATGGAGGCTTGGCTTTACCTGACCTTAAGCTCTATAATTATGCTTTTTTAGCTTGTATCGTGACTGATTGGATATTCTTAAGAGATTATGTTACAGATAATGTTCTTGAAAACAGCATGTCAAACCCTTTTTCCCTTGTTTCCCTTATTCACTCTGACACTGCTTTTATTCCGTCTGATATAAAAAAATTAAGGTCTTTATATAATCCAATATTGGTATGGAAAAAGATTTGTAACATGCTAGTTATAGAATATCGCGTGTTGAAATATGTCCCATTCTTGGGGAACCCTCAATTCCTAGCAGATCTCTCTTCTACACTTTTTTCAAAATGGAAATTGGTGGGTTTCTCTAAGGTCTATCAGATATTAGACTTCAGAAAAAATTGTATTAAGTCATTTGATACTCTTAGAATAGAATTTAACTTTTGCTTATCTCCAGGCTAGACACTATGCACTAAAACTTATAAATGATTACGGTTGGAACTGGTCCCTCGGGATTATTGAAAATTGGCTCATTCTAGTTAAAAATGGACATATGTCAATTACTCCCTGCTATTCGGTCTTGACTTCTGATAGAGGTACAATTAATTTGGACAGGATCTGTCTCAAGTGGTCTGCATTGCAGAATATAGAATTGGATTCTAAGTTACCTCATCTCTCAATTCAAGAAGCTAATCGAGTAACTCTCTCCGCTACATGGAGGGAGTCTCATCTGAAATTGCTTTATGCGTCTTACTTTACCCCAGAAAAGGGAGTCAAATGTGGAAATATAAATTTTAATGCCTGTCCTAAGTGTTCCCTCCCAGAGGCGAATCTTCTGCACATGATATGGGCCTGCCCAAAAATTAGAAACGTATGGCTCAAAGTTCAATTTTGGCTTCGTAAAATACTGAATGCTCCCCATATAACTTTGTCGGCAATGAATATAGTTTTTCTTTGTTAATATTTGGAAAATAAGCAACCTAATGTTAAAATGGTTAATCTTGCTATTTTGGCTGTTAGATATCTTATATTAAAAAAGTGGAAAATGAGGACAGTCCCTAGTATTTCGGAAATTAAAAACTGTCTTAAAAAACAATGTATTCTTGAACAACTTGACATTAGTATGGATAATGAGGAAAATATTACGAGGTTCTTTACCTCTGAAATTGAATATTTAACATATCATTTTCGAAATTCTGATTTGATTCTATTAGGATTATGGTAAATAATCCACTCCCTTTTTCCCTCCCCCCCCCCCCCCTTGTATGTAAGCATATATTGCCTGTTTTTTCTCTTTTTGTTTGCACCCCGTTCGGGTTAAAGTTTACTTTTTCTTAGTTCAGTACTGTGCAGATGAAATTGAAAGACTAGAATTCCTATGGAAGATGTAAACACATATTGTCTGTCTTCTCTTTTTTGTTTGCACCCCGTCGGGGTTAAAGCTTACTTTTTTTTTGTTGTATATATGTTTTGCACATTGTTGTTTATAAATAAAGATTTTTTTAAAAAAATACACGCCCTTTCTGATTCATGATGGTTTAATTTTGACTAGACTGTCCATTTAAAGTCAATATTTTGACCCGTAAACATATGCAAATCTGACAGAAAATGGCAGATTATCATTCAGAAAATCAGAAAAGAGAATTTATCTAGATTTTAGGATTGTGCACAATTAAATGATGGAGAGACCAGTTAGTAAAATACTATACTACGTATTACAGCAGTGGAAAGAATGTTAATAAGAGTCTTGTGACTGATACCAGCCTAGTGTAGTAAAGAAAAGGATGAACAAGTAATATTTCTTGTCTACAAAAGGGACACTGTAATGTAAAAATGTCTACCCTTTAATATGTTCCATTTTGCCTGCTGGAGTGTATTAAATTGTTAACAAGTAGCTGATTTACCTTTGTTTTTAAATAGCTGCTTTTGCCTACTAACTTTACATTTATACTGAAACAAGAAGGAACCGGAGGAATCAACCAGCCAGTGAGTGGGTGGGGGTTGCTCAGAGCGTAGTTGAAAGGGTGCTCCTGTAGCATCTGTTAATGCAATAAACTTATATCAACTGCTTAAGTATGTTGTCCCTTTAAGGTGCAGTACAGCTCTATCTTGCAGCAAAAATGAATAGATACAATTAAAATATTTGTAATTGCAACAGAAAGTGAGGAATTATTAAAGGGACAGTCAAGTCCAAAAAAAACTTTCATGGTTCAGATAGGGCATGTAATTTTAAACAAATTCGAATTTACTTTTATCACCAATTTTGCTTTGTTCTCTTGGTATTCTTAGTTGAAAGCTAAACCTAGGAGGTCCATATGCTAATTTCTTAGACCTAGAAGGCCTCCTTGAAGGCCTCCTCTAATCTGAATGCATTTTGACAGTTTTTCACCAATAGAGGGCATTAGTTTATGTATTTCATAAAGATAACATTGAGCTCATGTGTGTGAATTTACCGGGGAGTGAGCACTGATTGGCTAAAATACAAGTCTGTCAAAAGAACTGAAATAAGGGGGCAGTCTGCAGAGGCTTAGTTACAAGGTAATCAGAAAGGTAAAACGTGTATTATTATAATTATGTGAGTTATGCAAATCTGGGGAATGGGTAATTAAGGGATTATCTATCTTTTAAAACAACAAAAATTCTGGTGTTGACTGTCCCTTTAAACAAGTAAACAAAATGCTATATATCATGATTTGTACTTTTAACCCAACAACAACAAAACTCACCTGCCGATTCACTACAGAGTCAGAATGACATTTAAATCCAATGTCATTAATCTTAAATATCCAAGACAATGATACAGGTTTTCTTTTTACAGTTGATACCTCAGAACAGTATGTTCTCTTTTTTGCTTCCTCGTTCTGATTCAAAATATTTTTTTGGCTAAAGTGTGTGTTCAAGATGACAGATATGTTTTCATTTTGAAGAGTAAGCTTTTGCCTGAAGGGAAAAAAACAAAACTCTCTTACTCTGCTGATTTAAATAATCGTTAACACAGAAAGATGAACTTTATGAGTAAAGATTAAAAGTCACATTTAATGAAGAAGTGCAAATTATGATGGCAGTTCATTCACAAAACAACAAAAAGATATTTTCAATTATTTTACAAGAGAGGGAAAGGGGATGGGAAAAGAAGGGATTATTAATCACTCTTTCCTAATTTCAGTATAAGTATGCTGTGTAGATTCAGCTATATAATTACTGATTACAATATAATGTATTGATCTGCTGTAATAACTCAGCTAAATAATTCAGTAATTATTGTTTAAAAAATAACCTTTATTGTTTACATTTAAGAAATTAAGGTGAAATTCTAATCACCAATAGCTACCCCCACTTATTCAAAACTCCATGCAATTAGAACTAGAACTGCTGCAAGCTACCCCCTGTATTCCTGGCTGATAGCTGGAATCGCTGGCTTCAGGTGCCAGGGGTAGCTAAATACAGCGTTCTGGAATAAAATCAAAGAAAGAGAAATGATTCTCAATATGTATCGCACACAAACGCGTTTTGGCCATTACACCTCTGCCTTTCTCAATGTGAATGAGATTTTTTTGACAAGCCAAATGTCCGTACTCGCCTCCTTTTAAATTCATCTATGCCGATATTCAACCAATAGAAAGTCATTTTCAATAAACGCCCCTGGGTAGCCATTCATAGCTATTGTTTTCTACTGACATGTCATTGGTCGTAGTGCTGAGTGATTGGACCACGTAACAGTCCTCTATAGCCACTCAATACTTGCTTAGATACGCCTTCATGTTAAATGGTTATGACTGGCTGTAGTAGTGTTCACACTACTTCATAGGGGTTACATGTGATATATATATGACAGTGATCAGAAATAGCAAAAAAACATAATTTATGTAAGAACTTACCTGATAAATTCATTTCTTTCATATTGGCAAGAGTCCATGAGCTAGTGATGTATGGGATATACAATCCTACCAGGAGGGGCAAAGTTTCCCAAACCTCAAAATGCCTATAAATACACCCCTCACCACACTCACAATTCAGTTTAAGTAATAGCCAAGCAGTGGGGTGATAAAGAAAGGAGTAAAAAGCATCAACAAAAGAAATTTGGAAATAATTGTGCTTTATACAAAAAAATCATAACCACCATAAAAAGGGTGGGCCTCATGGACTCTTGCCAATAAGAAAGAAATTAATTTATCAGGTAAGTTCTTACATAAATTATGTTTTCTTTCATGTAATTGGCAAGAGTCCATGAGCTAGTGACGTATGGGATAGCAATACCCAAGATGTGGAACTCCACGCAAGAGTCACTAGAGAGGGAGGGATAAAAATAAAAACAGCCATTTTCCACTGAAAAAATTAATCCACAACCCAAAAAAATAAGTTTATTCTCATAAATGAAAGAAAAAAACTTAAAGGGACAGTCAAGTATAAATTAAACTTTCATTATTCAGATAGGACTTTTAATTTTAATTAACTTTCCAATTTACTTTTATCATCAAATTTGCTTTTTTCTCTTGGTATTCTTAGTTTAAACTAAACATAGGTAGGCTCATATGCTAATTTCTAAGCCTTTGAGGGCTGCCTCTTATCACATGCTTTTTAAATCTCTTTTCAACATAAAGAGACAGAAAGTACACGTGGGCTATATAGATAACACTGTGTTCAGGCACAGAAAGTTATTTAAGATCTAGCACAATACAATGCTAAATTTAAGACAATAGATAATAAACAGTCACAGTTATGTGATCAGGGGGCTGGAAGAAGGTTCCTAGATACAAGGTAATCACAAAGGTAAAAAGTACATTAATATAACTGTGTTGGTTATGCAAAACTGGGGAATGAGTAATAAAGGGATTATCTATCTTTTAAAACAATAACAATTCTATGGTTGACTGTCCCTTTAAATCAAAAGCAGAAGAATTAAACTGAAACAGCTGCCTGAAGAACTTCTCTACCAAAAACTGCTTCTGAAGAAGCAAATACATCAAAACGGTAGAATTTAGTAAATGTATGCAAAGAGGACCAAGTTGCCGCTTTGCAAATCTGATCAACTGAAGCTTCATTCTTAAAGGCCCACGAAGTAGAGACTAATCTAGTAGAATGAGCTGTAATTCTCTGAGGCGGGGCCTGACCCGACTCCAAATAAGCTTGATGAATCAAAAGTTTCAACCAAGAAGCCAAGGAAATAGCAGAAGCCTTCTGACCTCTCCTAGGACCAGAAAATAAAACAAATAGACTGGAAGTCTTCCTGAAATCTTTAGTGGCTTCCACATAATATTTCAAAGCTCTTACCACATCCAAAGAATGTAAGGATCTTTCCAAAGAATTCTTAGGACACAAGGAAGGGGCAACAATTTCTCTACTAATGTTGTTAGAATTCACAACCTTAGGTATAAATTGAAAAGAAGTCCGCAAAACTGCCTTATCCTGATGAAAGATCAGAAAAGGAGACTCACAAGAAAGAGCAGATAGCTCAGAAACTCTTCTAGCAGAAGAGATAGCCAAAAGGAACAACACTTTCCAAGAACGTAGTTTAATGTCCAAAGAATGCATAGGCTCAAATGGAGGAGCCTGTAAAGCCTTCAAAACCAAATTAAGACTCCGAGGAGAAATTGATTTAATGACAGGCTTAATACGAACAGTGAATATCAGGAAGTATAGCAATCTTTCTGTGAAATAAAATAGAAAGAGCAGAGATTTGTCCCTTCAAGGAACTTGCAGACAAACCCTTATCCAAACCATCCTGAAGAAACTAAAAAATTCTAGGAATTCTAAAAGAATGCCAAGAAAATTTATGAGAAGAACACCATGAAATGTAAGTCTTCCAAACTCTATAATAAATCTTTCTAGAGACAGATTTACGAGCTTGTAACATAGTATTAATCACTGAGTCAGAGAAACCTCTATGACTTAGTACTAAGCGTTCTATTTCCATACCTTCAAATTTAAATGATTTGAGATCCTGATGGAAAAACGGACCTTGAGACAGTAGGTCCAGCCTTAACAGAAGTGGCCAAGGCTGACAACTGGACATCCGAACCAGATCTGCATACCAAAACCTGTGTGGCCATGCTGGAGCCACCAGCAACACAAATGATTGTTCCATGATGATTTTGGAGATCACTCTTGGAAGGAGAACTAGAGGCGGGAAGATATAAACAGGTTGATAACACCAAGGAAGTGTCAGCGCATCCACTGCTTCCGCCTGAACATCCCTGGACCTGGACAGGTATCTGGGAAGTTTCTTGTTTAGATGAGAGGCCATGAGATCTATCTCTGGAAGACCCCACATCTGAACAATCTGAGAAAACACATCTGGATGGAGAGACCATTCCCCTGAATGTAAAGTCTGACGGCTAAGATAATCCACCTCCCAATTGTCTACACCTGGGATATGCACCGCAGAGATTAGACAGGAGCTGGATTCCGCCCAAGCAAGTATCCAAGATACTTCTTTCATAGCTTGTGGACTGTGAGTCCCACCCTGATGATTGACATATGTCACTGTTGTGATATTGTCTGTCTGAAAACAAATGAACGGTTCTCTCTTAACAGAGGCCAAAACTGAGCTCTGAGAATTGCACAGAGTTCTAAAATATTTATTGGTAATCTCGCCTCTTGAGATTTCCAAATTCCTTGTGCTGTCAGAGATCCCCAAACAGCTCCCCAACCTGAAAGACTCGCATCTGTTGTGATCACAGTCCAGGTTGGTCAAACAAAAGAAGCCCCTTGAACTAAACGATGGTGATCTATCAGAGAGTGTCGTACATTGGGATTTAAGGATATTAATTGTGATATCTTTGTATAATCCCTGCACCATTGGTTCAGCATACAAAGCTGCAGAGGTCTCATCTGAAAACGAGCAAAGGGGATCGCGTCCGATGCTGCAGTCATGAGACCTAAAACTTCCATGCACATAGCCACTGAAGGGAATGACTGAGACTGAAGGTGCCGGCAGGCTGCAACCAATTTTAAACGTCATGGACACTGAATCGATCTGGAAGCCTAAAAAGGTGACCCTTGTCTGAGGAATCAAGAAACTTTTTGGTAAATTGATCCTCCAACCATGTTTCCGAAGAAACAACACTAGTAAGATTCTGCAGAACGTAAAGACTGAGCTAGTACCAAGATATCGTCCAAATAAGGAAACGTCGAAATACCCTGTTCTCTGATTACAGAGAGTAGGGCACCTAGAACCTTTGAAAAGATTCTTGGAGCTGTTGTTAGGCCAAATGGAAGAGTAACAAATTGGTAATGCTTGTCTAGAAAAGAGAATCTCAGGAACTGATAATGTTCTGGATGAATTGGAATATGAAGGTATGCATCCTGCAAATCTATTGTGGACATATAATGTCCTTGCTGAACAAAAGGCAGAATAGTCCTTATAGTCACCATCTTGAAAGTTGGTACTCTTACATAACGATTAAAAATTTTCAGATCCAGAACTGGTCTGAATAAATTTTCCTTCTTTGGGACAATGAATAGATTTGAATAAAACCCCAAACCTTGTTCCTGAAAAGGAACTGGCATGACCCCTAAAGACTCCAGGTCTGAAACACACTTCAGGAAAGCCTGAGCTATTACTGGATTTGCTGGGATACGTGAGAAAAAATCTTCTCACAGGAGGTCTTACTCTGAATCCTATTCGATACCCTTGAGAGACAATGCTCTGAATCCATTGATTTTGGACAGAATTTATCCAAATAGCCTTGAAAAACCTTAATCTGCCCCCTACCAGCTGAGCTGGAATAAGGGCCGCACCTTCATGCAGACTTAGGGGCTGACTTTGGTTTCTTAAATGGCTTGGATTTATTCCAATTTGAGGAAGGCTTCCAATTGGAAACAGATTCCTTGGGGGAAGGATTGAGTTTTTGTTCCTTATTTTGACGAAAGGAACGAAAACGGTTAGAAGCCTTAGATTTAACCTTAGGTTTTTTTATCCTGAGGCAGAAAAACTCCCTTTCCCCCGGTGACAGTTGAAATAATAGAATCCAACTGAGAACCAAATAAATTATTACCTTGGAAAGAAAGAGATAGTAATCTAGATTTAGATGTCATATCAGCAGTCCAAGATTTAAGCCACAAAGCTCTTCTATCTAATTTAGCTAAAGACATGGATCTAACATCAATTTTGATAATATCAAAAATGGCATCACAAATAAAATGATTAGCATATTGCAGTAAGTGAATAATGCTAGATATGTCAGAATCCAATTTTTGTTGCGCTAAATTCTCCAACCAGAAAGTTGATGCAGCCGCAACATCAGCCAAAGAAATTGCAGGTCTGAGAAGATGACCTGAATATAAATAGGCCTTCCTTAGATAAGATTCAAGCTTCCTATCTAAAGGATCCTTAAAGGAAGTACTATCTTCCATAGGAATAGTGGTACGTTTAGCAAGAGTAGAAATAGCCCCATCAACTTTGGGGATTTTTTCCCAAAACTCTATAGATTTTGCTGGTAAAGGATACAATTTTTTAAACCTTGAAGAAGGAATAAAAGAAGTACCTGGCTTATTCCATTCCTTAGAAATCATATCAGAAATAGCCTCAGGAATAGGAAAAACCCCTGGAGAAACCACAGGAGGTTTAAAAACAGCATTTAAACGTTTATTAGACTGAACGTCAAGAGGACTGGTTACCTCAATATCCAAAGTAATTATCACTTCTTTTAATAAAGAACGCATATACTCTATTTTAAATAAATAAGTAGATTTGTCAGTGTCAATGTCTGAGGAAGGATCATCTGAATCAGATAGATCCTCATCAGAGGAGGATAAATTATTATGTTGTCGGTCATTTGAAATTTCATCAACTAAATGAGAAGTTTTAAAAGAACACTTGCTACCCACAGTAAAATTTGGAGGATGTTCCATCATGCTGTGGAACTGTGTGGCCAGTGCCAGTACTGGGAATCTTGTTAAAGTTGAGGGTTGCATGGATTCCACTCAATATCAGCAGAAAGTTGAAGTTACGCCGGGGCTGGATATTTCTACAAAACAACTGCATACAACTGTGTGTGTGTGTATATATATATATATATATATATATATATATAAAAATGTTAATTAGTGTCAATCGCTGGGGCACTGTATATTTCTTTTTAAGACAGACCCCTAAAGTTGACCATAACATTTTGCAGTTCTATTTTTCATTGCCTGGCAAAATAATAATCAAACAGCACAAACAGTTGGAAGACATCATGATGTTTTCTAGCTTGAAGCTAGTATAGTGCATAAAACAAAAGGAATGTTAGTAAACTTAGACTAGTCCTGCAGTCTTTCAGTTCATTTTAATTCATGTGACATTTAAATAGCTACTCTTGTTTGGAAGGAAAATTCCTTTCTTACTAACAAATACAGAATAACAACAACATTAGATCATCACCTTAGTCAAAAAAATAATCTTGCAGTTAAGATAAAGCAAGGACAGTTTGCTTTGCTATATTTGTTTTGTGTGAAGAGTCCAACGGTTCTCAAAGGGTGACTTACAGGTACAAAAATCAAATGATTTAAAAGGTACAAACATAGTTAAAGGGGCAGTATACTATAAAATAGTTTTTCCCTTAATGTGTTTCCAATTACTTTTTTTACCAGCTGCAGAGTATAACATTTTTGAGATTTGCTTTTTTAAGGTTTATTTGTGTATATGAATTAGCTGATTTTGTGCCACAACCTAATAAAATGTGTTGAGCTTGTAGGTATAATCAGATCTCATTACTTTATCACATTGTGTGCATATAAAACACACAAGAAAGGAGCGCCCTATATAAAATAGAATAGAAACAAAGGAATTGCAAAAAAACTTTTAGAATAAAGGATATGTATTTTATCTTCAAATGAGTCCAGGAGATCAGTCCTCCTAATAAGGCAATATCCTTTTACGATACTGGAATCAAAAAGAGTTAGTTGTAGTCTCTCAATTACACAGTCCTGGTACCAGATCAAACTAAGTAAAAACAAAAGAGGGGATACAGGGGCGCAGACTCCTCTAAGCGTAGTAAGTTTAAAAAGTGAACAAATATTTATTAAAGCAAACAACAAATGGAGACTCACGTGTTCAAACCTCAAACTACTATGAGGTATGATAAAAGCATATGAATAAATAAAACATCAGTGGCTCTCACGGTTCTACTGTAGTGTCTACCGCAGTGTCCCAGAACCGTTCTCCTGATATCCAAAAGTTCAGATGTCCAGACTTGGAACGTCTTTGCTGGGCACCTCCAAACTGTAGATTCCATTAAAGAGAGTCTCGCAAACAGCGTATCGTAGGAGGCTTCCTACTTCGTCTTACCTCTGACGAAGTAGAAAGCCTCCTACGAAACGCTGTTTGCGAGAACCTTTAACACAATCTACAGTTTGGAGGTGCCCAGCAGACACGTTGTTGTTTTAAATAAATAAATATAGACAATTATTTGCTTTTCAGAACACAAAAAAACAAGCCAAAGACACAGGCAGAAATGATTGTGACTTACAGGTAATTGTTGATAATTTTATTTAAAGACACACACAAACAGATTATATATATATATTTATTAAAAAGTTTGGATTTCGGAATAAGTTTGGATCTTGTAATTCCAGATTTGGGGATTTGTACATGTATTTATTTCCCTTTTTGGAAAAGGAATGTTTATAAATTACAGAGACAACTAAGGATAAAGGATTTTTTTAAAGACAAATCGCAAGCCAGTATTTGCAAATTCAAATCCCCAAGTAATTTTGATTCAGTTAATCATAATCCTTCCATAAAAAGCTTTACTCGAATGGTCACAAACTCTTTTGAACAAAATACACCTGATAGATGTTTCTCTATCCTTAATAAGGAAGAAAAAAGAGCCCTACAAAGCTTAAAGGATGATTATTCCATTATCATCCATGCGGCTGATAAAGGGGGATCAATAGTAATTCAGAATTACTCTGATTATCATAATGAAGCCTACAGGCAACTATCAGACAATACCACCTATTGTAAACTGCGAGGTAACCCCACAATGTCTTTAAAAAAATCTTTAGACCTCATTTTAAAATGTGGTTTTGAGGCAGGTATGATTAATGAGGGTGAATATGAATTTTTGACTGTCTCCTTTCCTGTCACTCCAGTTCTATATTTACTCCCCAAAATTCACAAGACTTTGATTAATCCCCCGGGCAGACCTATTGTGTCTGCTAGGAGCTCACTATATTCAAAGGTGGCAGAATTTGTTGATAACCATCTACAGCCTGTAGTCAAGGAATCATTTTCCTATCTCTTAGATTCTCCTTCCCTGATTGGAAGGTTGTTAGATTTGGATTGGTTGGATGCGAGTGATCTATTGGTCATCATGGATGTTGACAGTCTGTACACCGTTATCCCAAATGTGTGGGGGGGGTGCAGGCTGTCAAGTCCATGGTACTCTTATCGTTGGCATATGTGGGACCCCCCATAGAGTTCTTGCTTGAATTACTCACCTTTTGTCTGGAAAATAATTATTTTAAATTTGAAAAGGAATATTTTCTTCAAATAGCAGGGACTGCTATGGGATCGAATATGGCTCCCGCATATGCCAACATCTACATGTTGTGGTATGAAACATTTATCATGGATACCTTGTCTGTACCTAACATAAGGTTTTATGTTAGATACATTGACAATATGTTTTTGGTATGGAGGGGTACACCATACTCACTTAAGAATTGGATTAACGGTTTGAATGAGTTGGAGTCACCAATTTGCTTTAAATATGAGTTTAACACTACTACCATTCTTTTTTTAGACCTTAATATTTCTAAATATTCAGTTGATGAGGGTTTTAGGTTTGCTACATCATTGTATTCTAAACCAACTGATAAAAACTCTTTACTTTTATTGAGCAGTTTTCATCCTGAACATCAAAAAAAGAGTGTGATTTCCTCACAGCTCATGCGAGTAGCACGCAATAACACACTCACAGAGACTAGAGATACCCAAGAAATTGAAATGAAGTTGAAACTGAAGGAGAGAGGCTACAGAACGTCGGACATTGATAAGATACAAGAAAAAATTTCACAACATGATCAGAGGGCACTCTTAACTAAAACAAGGAATGAGAATGATACCACCAATAAAGTGAATCTCATTACTACATTTACCCCTCTACATAAGACACTTGAAAAATCCATTCGGACCAATTGGAATGTAGTGAAGACTGACAGGTCACTCCCATTTACTCAAACGGACGCACCCCGCATTGTTTACAAGAGGGCTCCGAATTTAAAGGATATTCTGATTCATAACGATCCAGTGAAATGTTATCAGAAAGATACCTGGTTAGATATCAGAAGGAAAATGGGTTGTTTTAAGTGTGGAGACTGTACCACTTGTAACAGCATGTTGACGGGTACCCAATTTCATCATCCCCGAACGGGGATAGGTTATAAAATCTTTCAAAGATTGACCTGTACAACTAGTTTTGTGGTGTATATCTTGACGTGTCCGTGTTCTCTAGTGTATGTAGGAAAGACCTCTACTACATTCAGAGAGAGGATGGCTAATCATCGCCATGCGATAAGGGCGGCTATAGACAAACAAAAATCAGATCAACCTGTAGATAGGCATTTTTTGCTAGCAGGACATACTGCAGCCAGCCTAAGGACCATGATAATTGACTATGTGCCACCACTGAGTCGAGGTGGTGATAGGCACAAGAAGCTCTTACAGTTGGAGGCTTCATGGATTTATCGTTTGGATACAGTAGCCCTAAGAGGGTTGAATGTCCAGTTGGATTATAAGGTGTTCCTTTAGCCTGATATGGCTATGATTAGACGATCTAGGTCCAATCCTAATCGAGCATTAAATAAATATGATCCTTGTTTGAAGATGGACTACTACAAAATTTGAATATATCAGAATATGGGAATATAACAGAAGAGTGTGTTATCTGCCTTTAATGGTTTCTACCATGCTGTGTCAGACACAATGACATTTTGTTTCTAACTTGTTTAGTGTATATATAAGTGTTTATAGTCTTGTCTGTAATATATTGACAGACTCGAAGTATGTATATATTTACATTTTTTAATCTATGTGATTGCACTGTGGAGGGGTGATTTTTTTAGATTGGTCCGGTTTCAGTCATGCTGTTGTGTTTCACTGCTGTAGTAATTCAAGGATCACGTAGCTGCTACTCGTCATGAGTGGGAAAGGCTATGTTAATTAGCCATGTGCACTGCGGAGAAGCGTCTGAAGCACGTCGGAAAATGCATGGTGTAATCACATGGGGTTGGCTGACCCGGAAATGAATAACACATTAAGATATGATACATTTACAGGTTCTAAGTATAGATATATATACATTTTTAATAAATGCGATCGCACTGTGGAGGTGTGATGTTTTAAGATTGGTCCGGGTTCAGTCACGCTGTAGTATTTCACTGTTGTAACAATTCAAGGATGACGTAACTGCTACTCGTCATGAATGGGAGATGCTATGTTAATTAGCCATGTGTTTTGTGGGGAAGTGTCTGAAGCACGTCGGTATCTAAACGGTGTAATCACATGGTGTTGGCTGACCCGGAAATGTAGAACACATTAGGGTAAAAATAGGGAACGGGTGTGTGTTGTTGTTAGGGAAGATTTGCACATTTTGATATTACCCATTGAAAAAGGTACCAGCTGGGTACCGAAACGTTTGGGGTTTTCATGCGATGATGAATTGATGAGATTATGAATAAAAGGCATCATTCTCAAGACCGGTGAGTGCAGCGTTTTTTCTTCTGCAGAGGATTAAAGGACATATATATATATATATATATATATATATATATATATATATATATATTTATTAAAAAGTTTGGATTTCGGAATAAGTTTGTCTCTCAGAATCATTATCAAAGTGCAAGTTTCTCACCTTTGTGTACAAGTATATCCCTATTTTTTACATGCATTTAGCCCTTTTCAGTTCAATGAGAAACTTCTGTCTCAAATCCCTTTTTGTTTTTACATTTTGCTTCACAGCACACAGTATTTATATCTTTGGTCTCTTTACATATGTCCTGCGTGTTATGTTTCTTCAGTGATTTGGGGTTATATTAGCTGTCTTTGATGACAAGACAAAAACAGATGGCTTAGTGGCCCATGTAGACACTTTTCCATAAAACCACAGTAACCTGTCTAGAGTGATAAAAAAGGAAGCTCATTACCTATGACTGAAATAGTATAATGTCTTAAGTGAGAATGAAAGAACTTTGACAAATGACTATGGGTTTCTAAGGCCTAACAAAAAGCATGTGTACTATGGCGATGTCAAATTCAAAATGTGTGCATAGTAATCCCCCAATTCAGCTAACTTTCATATTATTATTATTATTAATAATATTAATAATAATAATTAAAGCACTTTACACTGTGAATAATCTTCAATTTCATTTGATAAAACTCATTTTATTTAATAAAAACATAGATGCATTTATGATCTAAATTTCATAGTTGTAGATTGTGTTAAAGGGGCAGTAAAAGTAAAAATAAAACTGTTAGAGCATGCAATTTTAACCAACTTTCAGATTTAATTTATATTGTGAATTTGCTTTCTTCCTTTGGTATCCTTTGTTGAAGACTAAACCAAGCTAGGCTGCTAGGAACTTAGGACTGTGCATATGTCTTTAGCAGCAGTATTTGCAACTAAGTATAACATCGCTATAAACAATGTTGCAAACACTGCTGCCAGATGGCTAAAGACACATGCACACTCCTGAGCTCACCTAGGATTTCTCTTTAACAAAGGATACAAGAGAAAAAAGCCACATTTTTAATAGTAGTAAATTGGAATGTTTAAAAATTAATTTTCTATCCAAAGTATTTGTTTAATTTTGACTTTACTGCCCCTTTTAAAAGGCTTTGCTGACAAACTATAAAATGAACTAAAAGGTATATAATAAAAATGATGTTAATGGAAACAAATGAATGCGTTGTGAGTGCCTGATCTGTGATTCAACTTTTGTTCTGTTCAGACACACAATGTATTTAGCTTTAATCATACAGTGTTAAACACATCACACATTGTGACATTAACTGAGTGTTAAACACATATTATAAATGGTGACATCAATTTTCAATGGATTGCATGTTTTTTAAGGTTAGTATTTCTACTTATTTTTTAATTGCAAATGGTTAAACTTGAACACATGTAGGTATTCTACAATCAGTTTATACTAGAATACAGATTTGAGTTAACTAATAAATGCTCTTCTTTAGAAAACATAATTCACAAGAAAAATTAGCTAAATATCGAAGCATGCAAATTATTACAGTTTCTGCCAAAGAAAAGCAGAGACAGACAGCAAATACAGCCTAGCTGCCAAAATGTAATTAGACACATGTTTACAATAGACTTTCTTGATTACTACCGTATGTGGTTCTGTGTTTAACACCCTTTCACTACTGAATTAAATAGACACATCTATGGAAAAACTTTTTTTAATATGATTGCAAACATTAAAGAAAGGTGCAAGCTATATATTAGGTTAAAGTGTCAGAAAATCCAAATTTCTATTTTCTGATTCAGATAGGGCTACCATTTTAAATACCTTTCCAATTCAAATGTTTTCAGTATTTTTGGTATGCTCTGTTGAAAAGCATGAAGGTAAGCTGAGTGTGCACTTTTTCCTGCCATGTTGTGCCCCAGTCATGTGCACACTACCTATGTAGATATCTCTTCCATCAAGAATAGCATTAAAACAAAGCAAATTTGATATTAGAAGCAAACTGAAAACATTCTGAAGGTTATATTCTTTTAAATTGATCACTTATAGTCCACTTAGTAGTCTAGTGATGATTTTTTTTTAAAAAAATTCAAATTTGTTTCAAAAGACTGGCGACAATGCAGGCAATCAAATTCTAATGAATAGGAGTGCACTACCAGTTGCTTACTAACACCGGTGAAAGAGATGCACATACAGAAAACATAATTTATTCTTATCTAAAAATTCCTATTTTTTTGGTGGTGAGAGTCCATGATTCATTGGGAACTCATCACCTGGCTACCAGATGGCAAACACACAAATGTTAAGCTATAAGCTTAAGGATAGAAAAGTGCGCCTATAAGGCTAAAAGCATCAAAACACCTATTAGAAAGTATAAGTATATGTTTAATTGAATACTATATAGCAGCAGATTAAAAAAAAAAAAAGGGACGTCTCCCTATATTATAAAAACCAAACAAATGGATTATAGCCAATATGTAAAACAATGTCTCAATGTTTAAAAGCAAGTGGCATCGAACAATAAATAGAAAGTTTGCAAACTGTATATAACATCAAGAATTATAAACAAAACAATTTAGCGAAATCTCGGCTAGATCATGGGTCTGACATAAAGCACAGCATCCAGTAGTTGTATAGCGTGTGTGAATTACACGGGACGGTAATTAATACAGAGAAAGAGAGGAACACTCGTTAGTGAGACTCTCGTGTGGATTGTCTAATACAGTAGCCAGAGTTCACATAAGGCGTATAAGTTATATAGGGTGACAATGTCCAGAAAGCACTTCGGGTATTACAGTGTAGTACTTTACCGTATTCAGGTGGTAAGTCTCGGTCAAATCTTGGACCGTTAATGCGGCTACAGCCACTCTCCAAAAATATTCTCTGCAAACCTACTCACGTGTCGGACGGCGTCTGACGTCACACCTTATTCCTCGTATTCAAAGATGTGTTACTGCACGTTGCCAAACAGCTGTTTGGAGACTTCCACTTGGTAACTTTGTTATCCAATGAGGTATATGTTCAGCCCTTAGAAGTATCTTATGGGCTCACAACGTCAAAAGGATATATAGATTCTTCCTCACTTCCAATGTAGCAATTCGAAGATTAACCCGGGTTAAAGATGCTGTACAGGAGATGCTTCAGATAAAAGCTGCAATGTCACTTAAACAAGCGACGCGTTTCGCTTTAAAGGAACGTATACCACCTTAAGAGAAAAGAAGGTGCAACCTATCAGTCAACCTGCAAACCTATCACACAAGAACGCATCCTTTATAAGAGTTTGAGCTGCATGTCACAAACATCTTGATAAAGCCCAAGAGAGGGCGAAACACGTCGCTTGTTTAAGTGACATTGCAGCTTTTATCTGAAGCATCTCCTGTACAGCATCTTTAACCCGTGTTAATCTTCAAATTGCTACATTGGAAGTGAGGAAGAATCTATATATCCTTTTGACGTTGTGAGCCCATAAGATACTTCTAAGGGCTGAACATATACCTCATTGGATAACAAAGTTACCAAGTGGAAGTCTCCAAACAGCTGTTTGGCAACGCGCAGTAACACATCTTTGAATACGAGGAATAAGGTGTGACGTCAGACGCCGTCCGACACGTGAGTAAGTTTGCAGAGAATATTTTTGGAGAGCGGCTGTAGCCGCATTAACGGTCCAAGATTTGACCGAGACTTACCACCTGAATACGGTAAAGTACTACACTGTAATACCCAAAGTGCTTTCTGGACATTGTCACCCTATATAACTTATACGCCTTATGTGAACTCTGGCTACTGTATTAGACAATCCACACAAGAGTCTCACTAACAAGTGTTCCTCTCTTTCTCTGTATTAATTACCGTACCATGTAATTCACACACGCTATACAACTACTGGACGCTGTGCTTTATGTCAGACCCATGATCTAGCGGAGATTTCGCTAAATTGTTTTGTTTATAATTCTTGATGTTATATACAGGGAGTGCAGAATTATTAGGCAAGTTGTATTTTTGAGGATTAATTTTATTATTGAACAACAACCATGTTCTCAATGAACCCAAAAAACTCATTAATATCAAAGCTGAATAGTTTTGGAAGTAGTTTTTAGTTTGTTTTTAGTTATAGCTATTTTAGGGGGATATCTGTGTGTGCAGGTGACTATTACTGTGCATAATTATTAGGCAACTTAACAAAAAACAAATATATACCCATTTCAATTATTTATTTTTACCAGTGAAACCAATATAACATCTCAACATTCACAAATATACATTTCTGACATTCAAAAACAAAACAAAAACAAATCAGTGACCAATATAGCCACCTTTCTTTGCAAGGACACTCAAAAGCCTGCCATCCATGGATTCTGTCAGTGTTTTGATCTGTTCACCATCAACATTGCGTGCAGCAGCAACCACAGCCTCCCAGACACTGTTCAGAGAGGTGTACTGTTTTCCCTCCTTGTAAATCTCACATTTGATGATGGACCACAGGTTCTCAATGGGGTTCAGATCAGGTGAACAAGGAGGCCATGTCATTAGATTTTCTTCTTCTATACCCTTTCTTGCCAGCCACGCTGTGGAGTACTTCGACGCGTGTGATGGAGCATTGTCCTGCATGAAAATTATGTTTTTCTTGAAGGATGCAGACTTCTTCCTGTACCACTGCTTGAAGAAGGTGTCTTCCAGAAACTGGCAGTAGGACTGGGAGTTGAGCTTGACTCCATCCTCAACCCGAAAAGGCGCCACAAGCTCATCTTTGATGATACCAGCCCAAACCAGTACTCCACCTCCACCTTGCTGGCGTCTGAGTCGGACTGGAGCTCTCTGCCCTTTACCAATCCAGCCACGGGCCCATCCATCTGGCCCATCAAGACTCACTCTCATTTCATCAGTCCATAAAACCTTAGAAAAATCAGTCTTGAGATATTTCTTGGCCCAGTCTTGACGTTTCAGCTTGTGTGTCTTGTTCAGTGGTGGTCGTCTTTCAGCCTTTCTTACCTTGGCCATGTCTCTGAGTATTGCACACCTTGTGCTTTTGGGCACTCCAGTGATGTTGCAGCTCTGAAATATGGCCAAACTGGTGGCAAGTGGCATCTTGGCAGCTGCCCGCTTGACTTTCTCAGTTCATGGGCAGTTATTTTGTGCCTTGGTTTTTCCACACGCTTCTTGCGACCCTGTTGACTATTTTGAATGAAACGCTTGATTGTTCGATGATCACGCTTCAGAAGCTTTGCAATTTTAAGAGTGCTGCATCCCTCTGCAAGATATCTCACTATTTTTGACTTTTCTGAGCCTGTCAAGTCCTTCTTTTGACCCATTTTGCCAAAGGAAAGGAAGTTGCCTAATAATTATGCACACCTGATATAGGGTGTTGATGTCATTAGACCACACCCCTTCTCATTACAGAGATGCACATCACTTAATATGCTTAATTGGTAGTAGGCTTTCGAGCCTATACAGCTTGGAGTAAGACAACATGCATAAAGAGGATGTGGTCAAAATACTAATTTGCCTAATAATTCTGCACTCCCTGTACAGTTTGCAAACTTTCTATTTATTGCCACTTGCTTTTAAACATTGAGACATTGTTTTACATATTGGCTATAATCCATTTGTTTGGTTTTTATAATATAGGGAGACGTCCTTTTTTTTTTTTTAATCTGCTGCTATATTGTATTGAATTAAACATATACTTATACTTTCTAATAGGTGTTTTGATGCTTTTAGCCTTATAGGCGCACTTTTCTATCCTTAAGCTTATAGCTTAACATTTGTGTGTATGGTTATTTGACACATAACAGGGATTGTGTCTTTAGTTAAGTGTCTAGTATCTTTTCTTAGCTCATACTAATCATTCCACTGAATTTTATACCAGATGGCAAAGACAACCTACACCAAGAGCTTTAATATCCCTCCTACTTCCCTGGCCCTCCCAGTATTACGTATAGCCAAGTATAGGTGAAAGAAGTAAGAAAGCTAGGGTAAAGAGGTGCAAACTAGAACAGCCGCCACTATAAAAATTGTGCGGCACCAAGAAAGAAAATAATTATACAGGCAAGAAAAAAACAAATTATGCTTACCTGATAATTTCATTTCCATCTGTATGGGAAGAGTCCACAGCTGCATTCCTTACTTGTGGGAAATACTGAACCTGGCCACCAGGAGGAGGCAAAGACACCCCAGCCAAAGGCTTAAATACCTCCCCCACTTCCTCATAACCCCAGTCATTCTGCCGAGGGAACAAGGAACAGTAGGAGAAATATCAGGGTGAAAAAGGTGCCAGAAGAAACAATATCAAATTTAGGGCCGTCCATCGGAGAACATGGGCGGGAGCTGTGGACTCTTCCCATATAGATGGAAATAAAATTATCAGGAAAGCATAATTTATGTTTTCCATCTTAATATATGAGTCCATAGCTGCATTCCTTACTTGTGGGAAACATATACCCAAGCTCTAGAGTACACGGAATGCTAACGGGAGGGAAAAAAGAGAGGAGGACCCTAATCTGAGGGCACCACAGCCTGCAAAACCTTTCTCCCGAAGGCTGCTTCAGCAGAAGCAAAAAGATCAAACTTTTGGAAAAAGTACGTAAGGAGAACCAGGTAGCCACCTTACAAATCTGATCCATAGAGGCCTTATTTTTGAAGGCCCAAGAGGAAACCACTGCTCTCGTAGAATGAGCCATAATCCTCAGAGGAGGTTTATGTCCCGCCGTTTCTATGCTAAACGGATGACACTCCTCAGACAAAAAGATAAGGAAGTCGAAAAAAGGCCTCTGACCCTTACGCTTCCCGGAAAAGAGAACAAACAGAGAAAGAGGTTTGTCTAAATTCCTTCATGGCCCGAAGATTGTACTTCAAGGCACAAACCATATCCAGAAATATGTTGTAAACGTTCCTTCGACGAAGGAGGATTAGGACATAAGAAAGGAACCACAATCTCTTGATTGATGTTGAGAATTGACACAACCTTAGGAAGAAAATCTAGCTTGGTTCGTAGAATAGCCTTATCGTCATGAAAAGCCAGATAAGGAGGGACGCATTGCAAGGCAGCAATCACAGATACTCTGCGCGCAGAAGCAATAGCCAGTAGAATAGGAACCTTGCAAAACAACAATTTGGACAGAGAGCTGTGGCAACCCCAGGGCTGCAGGTTCAATCCCGGCAAGGTCCACTCAGCCTTTCATCCTTCCGAGGTCGGTAAAATGAGTACCATTAAGTTGGGCAATAATAATACCGGTTATCAGTGCCGCTAGTCAATTAAGTTCAAGGTTGTGCGCTATACAAGTATCCAATTATTAAGACAACAATTTAATGTCTACTTCATAGGCTCCACGGAGCCCATTGCAAAACCTTAAGGACAAGATTTACACTCCAAGGAGGAGCCTTAGATCTAAACACAGGTCTGATCCCAGCAGAACCTTAACAGATGGCTGCACATATGGAAGCTCTGCTAACCTCTTGTGCAGTAACACAGACAGGGCTGAAAACTGTAACTTCAGGGGACTTGCAGAAAAACCCTTCTCCAGTTCATCCTGGAGAACAGAATAAGTAGGTCCTCCACACCTTATGATAGATGCGACGAGCAACCAGCTTACGAGCTTGAATGAGAGTAAAAATAACTCTCTCAGAAAACCCTCTCTTGGCTAGGAATAAGTGTTCAATCTCCATACAGTCAGCCTTAGAGAATCTAGACATTAAACAAAAAGACCATGGTCAGCAGTTACCTGCAACAAGGTAACTTCCACGGAGGCGATGATAACATCCCCACTAGATTTGCGAACCATATCTTTCGCGGCCAAGACGGAGCAGTCAGTATCACTGACGCCTGCTTGACTTGAGCCACTACACTAGGAAGTAGTGGTAACGGTTGGAAGGATAGATTAGATTGAACCTCCAAGGCACCGCTAATGCATCTGTTAGCTCCGCATGAGGATCCCTATACCTCGACCGCTATCTGGGTAGCTTGGTATTGAGACGTTATAAGATCTTCCTCTTGCAAATCTATGCAAATACTCGGGATGGAGAAACCATTCTCCCAGATGAAAGGATTATCTGCTGAGGAAATCCGCTTCTCAGTTGTGCACACCCGGAATGTGGATAGCTGACAGTGAACAAATGCGGGTCTCCCCCACACCAGAATCCGAGATACTTCCCTCAAAACTAGGGAGATTCTCGTTCCCCCCTGATGGTTGATGTAAGCCACCGAGGATATATTGTCTGATTGGAATCTGATTAACTGGGACGAACCCAGCAGAGGCCAAGCCTTCAGAGCATTGTATATTGCCGAAGATCCAAAATGAGATCAGGAGGAAGCTTTACCTCCTGAGACCAGAGGCCTTGTGCCTTCCTGGCACCTTAAACAGCTCCCCATCCTGAAAAACTCGAAACCGTAGTCACAATCATCCAGGATGGTCTTGAGACGGATGTCCCTCAGGACAAGTGATGAGGACATAACCACCAAGAGAGCGATTCTCTCGATTGGTTGTCCAGAGAAATCTGTTGAGACAAATCCGAATGATCGCCGTTCCACTAGTTCACTATGCACAGTTGCAACAGTCTGAGGTGAAATCTGGCAAAGGAAAAGATGTCCAAGATGGACACCATGAGACCAATCATCTCCATACACCGAGCCACAGATGGCCTTAAGGAGATCTGGAGAGCAAGACAGAAATATTCTCATGTCTATGGAGAGTATTATAGTACCCGAGAATTCTACCCTGGTACTTGATACAAGAGAACTCTCTCTAGATTATCTGCCATCCATGGGATCGAAGAAGACAGAGGAGATATTCCGAATGGTCCACTCTTGGAAATAAAATTCTTTAGCTAGACCAAACGGAAGGGCAATAAACTGGAAGTGCTGGTCCAGGAATGCAAACCTTAGGAACTGGAAGTTTTCCTTGAGGATTGGTACAAGAAGGGAGCATCCTTCAGATCTATCATGGTCAAACGAAGGGAAGAATGGACCTTATTGTCTCTTTCTTAAACGAGGGGACATTTAAAAACCTGCTTAAGCACTTTAGGTCCAGAATCGGACAGAAAGTTCCCTCCTTCTTAGGGACCACAAAAAGGTTTGAATAGTATCCCAAACCTCTCACAGCGATACAGAGAAAACAGGCTGGTAGTGCTCAAAGGACCAAACTCACCCCACCAAACCGGACCAGAACGGCACACTATTCAGCCACCTTCACGCTGATTAACTCACGCAGACCATGAGGGTGACGTCATCCACTGGTGCCAGTTTCAATGGCACTCCATCTAGCGCCTCCAAACGAAAGTACAGCAAAGAAAGAAAAGGCACCCGATCTCCAGAAATCCGATCCCTAAACAGCAAAAGTCCAAAGGAGGCAATCCACAGACCACCACTCTCAAAGGTAAAAGCAAGCAGGAAGTTTATTCAGCAATAAAATGTCAAAAAACACCGGCATCTAAAAAGGAAGTTACAGATGATTAGCACAGGTCAAACATGTTTCATATACACCATATACTGAACTTTCTCAATGACCCCTACACGATCCAGAAGAGGACCGCCCATTCATGCCGACGCAGACTCGGCGGGCTTCTTGCTCTGCTTGGATTTATTCCAGGACTGAGCCGGCTTCCAAGAGTTCTTGGTTTGCTCTGGCTTAGCGGAGGACTGCTGACATGGGCTTTATCAGAACGAAAATAACAAAAATCGGCCCTTAGATTAGTTCATATACTCTTGCGGTAGGAGGGCACCCTTGCCCCCTGTGACCATGGAGATAAATGAGTCCAGGCCTGGACCAGACAAAATCATTCCATTAAAGGGAGGGAAGAAGTCTAGACTTAGAAGTCATATCCGCAGACCATGACTTCAGCCAGAGCCCAACGGGCCTGAACAGAAAAAGCTGAAGCCATAGCATTCAAGCAAATAACATAAATTATGCTTACCTGATAATTTCCTTTTCTTCTAATGGAAAGAGTCCACAGCTGCATTAATTATTTTTGGGAAATAAGAACCTGGCCACTAGGAGGAGGCAAAGACACCCCAGACAAAGGCTTAAATACTCCTCCCACTCCACTCATCTCCCAGTCATTCAGCCAAGGAACAAGGACCAGTAGAAGAAATATCAGGTGAAAGGTGCCAGAAGAAAAAATAAGGACGCCCCACAAAAAAAAATTACGGGTGGGGAGCTGTGGACTCTTTCCATCAGAAGAAAAGGAAATCATTAGGTTAACATAATTTATGTTTTTGTTCTTAAATGGAAAGAGTCCACAGCTGCAATCATTACTTTTGGGAAAACTACCCAAGCTATAGAGGACACTGAATGCCAAGACGGGAGGGTACAATAGGCGGCCCATACTGAGGGCATCAGACTTGAGCCCCCATCCAACTAAAAACCCTGCTTCGTCCAAAACTGAGAAAAATCTTAAAGGAAAGGCCGCAAGGACACTGCCCGCAGATAGTCCAGAAGCTAGACTGAGCCAACAGTCCTCCAGGAGACACCGTCGCCCAGCAGTCGGTCCCCCACCACTCACCCCACAGTAATGAAGGGGGCACTAGCCTAAATCCCCAAAGGGACAAGGTAAAGGAGAACCGTGGGAAACCGAAAGGTCACCCTAATCCATAAAAGGAAAACCTACAATAGTGAGCCCAGCTCACAAAAACCCAAATGGGCCCAAACAGAGAAAAGGAGGCCACGCCTATACCAAGCGAAACCCAGGATAAGAACGGGCACAGAGACAGAAAAATCTTCTCTCCAACATCCTGCAAGCACTGAAATGCAACTGAAGGCAAAGTCCTTATAGCGTCAGAACATATAATACGAAAGTATTCAACCACAAAAAAATGTGTAACAGACCCAAGCGAAAAACCGAGTCGAGAACACAGAGTCCACATTAGGACGACACAGAGGATACTTGCGAGGAAATAGAAGCAGCCAAGCAAGAAACAGACTGTAAAAGCAACCCCCATATAGAGGACATGCTCTAGGCACCAGACCTACACACAGGTCTCCAAAAGGGGAACACAAAACCTCACTCGAGGCCCCCCGAGGAGAGGATACACCCAGTCAAAGGAAGTGAAATCCCTCTACCTGTAAAACTAGAGAGCTAGTTGAAACTAAATCTATATCATAGCAGACTGAGCTAACAGGATAGATCTCAACTAAGCCCATCGATCCTGGAAAGACAACATCTTTCAGAACCCACACCCAGCTGGACCAGCATCAGGGAAACCAAAACAGGGGAACCAAAGAAGCCCGAAACTAGTTCAGGAACGAACAGAAGGATGGCGACAGCCATCCCCACAGAGTATAAGTACCACCCGACTCTTAAAACAGAAGACAAGGCCGTAGACCCAAGGATCTAGCCAGCAAGACTCCAGATAGGATGTAACAATCCCACCTTTCCACCTCCCAATCCGAGAGAAGCGGCAAGAAAAGGACTACATCTCCATAAGAAGGAGAACAACCCCTAAAGAAAAGGGATGTGGCCTAAAGGGCAACAACTGTCCTCAAGGCCCGAAGCCACCGGCTAATGGAGAGATAAATCCCCAACACAGATGTCCTTGAAAAGGACCCCCCTACAAGTAGCTTGCCAAGCAAAGACACAGCCAACCCATTCGCCTGCAGAGCAGGGAATCCACGGGTTACACTGGCAAGCTGACCTAGGGAATGCAACCCTAAGGCACATCAGTAAATGGACATGCAGCGCCAGCAGCTGGATACAAGCCAACAACCCTTGAGTTGCAAAGCCACAAAGCTAACCACTAGGATACATGGGCTGCTTGGTTCAAATGAGTAATAAAAACTCAGAAAAAACTGGCCAACCATGACCAGGTCAAGTAGATGGAGCAAAGGACATGGCCCAAGTTCCCACTACCATGGAACATCCCAACCAGCCCTGAGGTCCAAGATTCCAGAACAACCCATAACTGGGTCCAAAAGTAAAAACACTGAGCAAAGCCTCAGCAACCAGAAGCCTCAGGGCACCTAGAAGTTCAGGCAAACATTACCCAAGAACTGAACACCCCAACTGGCAAAAAGCCAGATACAAGGGATATGGATGCAATATCCAGAGTAATCCGGATAGCGAGAACTCGTAAGTTCTGACCAAAGGAAGGAACCACCCCTAGCTAAAGTCCAACGCTCCAAGGAGCAAGGCTAGAAGTTGTATTGAAACCCTAGAGCCCCTAAACTTCACAAAAGCCTCAGGACAACAAGCAAGGGATACCCTGAGGTAAAAAAAACCCCTTCAAGCTAGTCTCCACAACACCTCCACACAAACAGAGGAATACAGGGAGGAAAAAAAGGCGCAAAGCCTTCCCAGCTCCGGGAAACCCAGAGCTAAACAATGTCCCCACAGGGATCAACCATCACCCAGAAACCCAGATCCCTAAAAGGAGATCTAACTCACCCGGAGACAATGGAAGAAGCCCAAAAGTTTTTATAGCTCAGCCAGACTGTACTCGTCAAAGAGTAAGAGCTGCATCTGGTTACACTGTAAACTGCTAACGCACACACATTCAAAGTAGCAAGAGCTGCAGCTGGTTTCAAACTGCAAACCTTCCGCAAGCTGGACAGCTATTCATACTAGCTGTTGGATCAAGCCCAAAAGGACAAATCCAGAGCCCTAAAAACGAAGGCCAAACCGCTCAAACTGCGGTAATGGGGCGCTAAGCCCTCCAACCCTCCACTGCATGGGGGAGGAACTCTAGGATCTGATAATATCAGACGTCAGATAGAGAGACGCTGCGGAAACTCCACTTACCCTGTCATCTATGACTGAAGGCTATAAGGACTGAAACAATCCTTCTCGCCTCACGGACCCACAGGTCGTCTCGAATGCTTAGTTGAAACATGTAAAACAATGATTAACCTGAGCACTGAGTAGCCGCAAAACGGAACAAACCCAACAGGACCAGCCTGCACTCAGGGTCCTAACCGGCAAGCTCCATAAATCCTTCCCTCAGAGGGGAAGAAAGGAAAACAGACATTTTTAACATAGGACTAACATGTCCAAAACAATCGCCGAAGAAGTAATAAAGAGTATTGATCCCAGAAGGTTCCCGAAGGAAACAATAACAAAATACAAATAAAATATAAGGCAACCCGAAGGTTAACGCCCAAGAAGACACAGGCCGACCAGCCAAACGGAGCCCTAACCTTCCATAAACTGGGAAAGATCTCAAGAAATAACAATCAGGAGATTACATCATCCCCACATGTCTAATGAGGTGCACCATTCGAATTAGCAGACTGAAAATCCCTGTATCCAATAAGGATAGGGTAATTTAATAACTGGAAAACATGTCTGAGCAATACGCGAAGACGTGCAATCCTGTAACGAAAGGCACAACACTCAGGGACAGCTACACCCGCAGGTAACTGTAGAGGCCCTCCCCAAGGCGGGAGACCCGGGACAATAGGGCACGAGCACAATCGCAAATAAACGTCTGGACTCTGCAGACAAATAATCGCCAACATTATGTGGATGCGGAAACGTGCTGCAACCGCCGGGGGGGGGGGGGGCACGCCACCCTGCATGGAGGAATAATCATAACCTGGGTTGCCCGCATGTGTAGAAGTATGGAATGGTAGGGAACTCACCTCTCGGAGGACGGGACCCCCAGAGGCAGATGGCTCAGCTGTCCCTTGATTCCCAGAGCCCGAACAGCAAGGCGCTCTCATATGGCATATGGAACATAAGTAGTTGACATGTGTCAACGAGGCCAATCCGGATTCGTCACCGGACACAGAATCTGAAATTAAAATAGTCAGCATCAGAATCCTCCACAACTGAATCTGAAATTTGAACAGTCTCAGCCTCAGAGTCCTCCATAACTAGATAGAGGATATATAAATATGGACTAAAGTAGTAAAATAAAAACGGCACCTGACACCCACAATGGCTGGGGCACTCACCACCTCCTATGACCAGACCACTGCGGACTAGAATTCACTACACAGTCAGGAATGCAGAAATGGAAGACAGAACGTAACCACGCCTGAAAACTAGGTGAACCATACAGTCTAGAAAAAGCACGCCTAACCAAAAGGTTGCGTCACTTCCAAAGGCCTCAATGTTCCAAAACACGAGCCCAGTAAACATCACACATAAGCAGGTTGAATCACATAACAAACATGATTATAAATCCTGTTCAATAACCTCCCTCAGGAGATATTAACGCTAGATTCCAAGATACTTAAGGAGACTCACTGAGACCCTTATGTTAAGTTAGACCCACAAGGTCTTTCGGGAAAACATTTGCATTACAGTAAATTCATGAAGAAAGTAAAATGAAACGATCTTATCAGAATCAATGCCGTGGAACAGGAACACAGCCCTTCGGGTGTGATGGATATTAGTATCGCCTCCGCCATGGACTTGAGAGAAGAAAGGAGGTAGCGGAGCGAAGTTCAACGACGACGATTGCTTGAGGAGCTGTTAACATGAGTCGGAATGGTTTTGCAGAAAGACTCTTCCTGCATCTCCAGACTCTAACTTTCATCCAAGCCCTCACTGAGAGACTGACAGGATTACTTAAAACTCCTGTCCTATGCTAAGACACTTCTCTGCCAACCTCCTGGGATGAAAGGCAAAGAATGACTGGGGGATGAGGGGAGAGGGAGCAGTATTTAAGCCTTTGGCTGGGGTGTCTTTGCCTCCTCCTGGTGGCCAGGTTCTTATTTCCCAAAAGTAATGAATGCAGCTGTGGACTCTTTCCATTAAAGAAGAAAAACCTGCCTAATAGCAGCACAGATAAAAGTATTAATCCTCAACGCCTATCAAATCCTATAAGGAGTTACACAAGAAGGTAGTTTCTCCAGTAACCGCAGCAACAGCCGCCGCCGGTTGAAACAAATATCCTGTATGTTGAAAGATCTTTCTTAATAGAGTATCCATCTTTTATCCATAGGCTCTTCAAATGAAGGACTATCCTCAAGCGGGATAATAGTACGTTTAGCAAGGGTGAAGCTAACGCCATCCCATTTAGGGACGGAACCTCACAACTCCATTGAGAGTCCAGGACCGGGGACAATTTGTTAAAGGGAGAAGAGGGGGAAAAGGAATCCAATCCTGTCCCATTCATTCATAATAATGTTCGCCATCTAACAGGAGCAGGGGAGGATAAGGTACCACCCTGTCCTCAAATGCTATCCAATTTAGGAATTAAAGGTTCAACAGGCAATTTGGTCTCTGGAACCTCTGAATGAGACAAAAAACAGAATTTATGTTTACCTGATAAATTACTTTCTCCAACGGTGTGTCCGGTCCACGGCGTCATCCTTACTTGTGGGATATTCTCTTCCCCAACAGGAAATGGCAAAGAGCCCAGCAAAGCTGGTCACATGATCCCTCCTAGGCTCCGCCTACCCCAGTCATTCGACCGACGTTAAGGAGGAATATTTGCATAGGAGAAACCATATGGTACCGTGGTGACTGTAGTTAAAGAAAATAAATCATCAGACCTGATTAAAAAAACCAGGGCGGGCCGTGGACCCGACACACCGTTGGAGAAAGTAATTTATCAGGTAAACATAAATTCTGTTTTCTCCAACATAGGTGTGTCCGGTCCACGGCGTCATCCTTACTTGTGGGAACCAATACCAAAGCTTTAGGACACGGATGAAGGGAGGGAGCAAATCAGGTCACCTAAATGGAAGGCACCACGGCTTGCAAAACCTTTCTCCCAAAAATAGCCTCAGAAGAAGCAAAAGTATCAAACTTGTAAAATTTGGTAAAAGTGTGCAGTGAAGACCAAGTCGCTGCCCTACATATCTGATCAACAGAAGCCTCGTTCTTGAAGGCCCATGTGGAAGCCACAGCCCTAGTGGAATGAGCTGTGATTCTTTCGGGAGGCTGCCGTCCGGCAGTCTCGTAAGCCAATCTGATGATGCTTTTAATCCAAAAAGAGAGAGAGGTAGAAGTTGCTTTTTGACCTCTCCTTTTACCGGAATAAACAACAAACAAGGAAGATGTTTGTCTAAAATCCTTTGTAGCATCTAAATAGAATTTTAGAGCGCGAACAACATCCAAATTGTGCAACAAACGTTCCTTCTTTGAAACTGGTTTCGGACACAGAGAAGGTACGATAATCTCCTGGTTAATGTTTTTGTTAGAAACAACTTTTGGAAGAAAACCAGGTTTAGTACGTAAAACCACCTTATCTGCATGGAACACCAGATAAGGAGGAGAACACTGCAGAGCAGATAATTCTGAAACTCTTCTAGCAGAAGAAATTGCAACTAAAAACAAAACTTTCCAAGATAATAACTTAATATCAACGGAATGCAAGGGTTCAAACGGAACCCCCTGAAGAACTGAAAGAACTAAATTGAGACTCCAAGGAGGAGTCAAAGGTTTGTAAACAGGCTTAATTCTAACCAGAGCCTGAACAAAGGCTTGAACATCTGGCACAGCGGCCAGCTTTTTGTGAAGTAACACAGACAAGGCAGAAATCTGTCCCTTCAGGGAACTTGCAGATAATCCTTTTTCCAATCCTTCTTGAAGGAAGGATAGAATCCTAGGAATCTTAACCTTGTCCCAAGGGAATCCTTTAGATTCACACCAACAGATATATTTTTTCCAAATTTTGTGGTAAATCTTTCTAGTTACAGGCTTTCTGGCCTGAACAAGAGTATCGATAACAGAATCTGAGAACCCTCGCTTCGATAAGATCAAGCGTTCAATCTCCAAGCAGTCAGCTGGAGTGAAACCAGATTCGGATGTTCGAACGGACCCTGAACAAGAAGGTCTCGTCTCAAAGGTAGCTTCCAAGGTGGAGCCGATGACATATTCACCAGATCTGCATACCAAGTCCTGCGTGGCCACGCAGGAGCTATCAAGATCACCGACGCCCTCTCCTGATTGATCCTGGCTACCAGCCTGGGGATGAGAGGAAACGGCGGGAACACATAAGCTAGTTTGAAGGTCCAAGGTGCTACTAGTGCATCCACTAGAGCCGCCTTGGGATCCCTGGATCTGGACCCGTAGCAAGGAACTTTGAAGTTCTGACGAGAGGCCATCAGATCCATGTCTGGAATGCCCCACAGCTGAGTGACTTGGGCAAAGATTTCCGGATGGAGTTCCCACTCCCCCGGATGCAATGTCTGACGACTCAGAAAATCCGCTTCCCAATTTTCCACTCCTGGGATGTGGATAGCAGACAGGTGGCAGGAGTGAGACTCCGCCCATAGAATGATTTTGGTCACTTCTTCCATCGCCAGGGAACTCCTTGTTCCCCCCTGATGGTTGATGTACGCAACAGTTGTCATGTTGTCTGATTGAAACCGTATGAACTTGGCCCTCGCTAGCTGAGGCCAAGCCTTGAGAGCATTGAATATCGCTCTCAGTTCCAGAATATTTATCGGTAGAAGAGATTCTTCCCGAGACCAAAGACCCTGAGCTTTCAGGGATCCCCAGACCGCGCCCCAGCCCATCAGACTGGCGTCGGTCGTGACAATGACCCACTCTGGTCTGCGGAATGTCATCCCTCGTGACAGGTTGTCCAGGGACAGCCACCAACGGAGTGAGTCTCTGGTCCTCTGATTTACTTGTATCTTCGGAGACAAGTCTGTATAGTCCCCATTCCACTGACTGAGCATGCACAGTTGTAATGGTCTTAGATGAATGCGTGCAAAAGGAACTATGTCCATTGCCGCTACCATCAACCCGATCACTTCCATGCACTGAGCTATGGAAGGAAGAGGAACGGAATGAAGTATCCGACAAGAGTCTAGAAGCTTTGTTTTTCTGGCCTCTGTCAGAAAAATCCTCATTTCTAAGGAGTCTATTATTGTTCCCAAGAAGGGAACCCTTGTTGACGGAGATAGAGAACTCTTTTCCACGTTCACTTTCCATCCGTGAGATCTGAGAAAGGCCAGGACAATGTCCGTGTGAGCCTTTGCTTGAGGAAGGGACGACGCTTGAATCAGAATGTCGTCCAAGTAAGGTACTACAGCAATGCCCCTTGGTCTTAGCACAGCTAGAAGGGACCCTAGTACCTTTGTGAAAATCCTTGGAGCAGTGGCTAATCCGAAAGGAAGCGCCACGAACTGGTAATGTTTGTCCAGGAATGCGAACCTCAGGAACCGATGATGTTCCTTGTGGATAGGAATATGTAGATACGCATCCTTTAAATCCACCGTGGTCATGAATTGACCGTCCTGGATGGAAGGAAGAATAGTTCGAATGGTTTCCATCTTGAACGATGGAACCTTGAGAAACTTGTTTAAAATCTTGAGATCTAAGATTGGTCTGAACGTTCCCTCTTTTTTGGGAACTATAAACAGATTGGAGTAGAACCCCATCCCTTGTTCTCTTAATGGAACAGGATGAATCACTCCCATTTTTAACAGGTCTTCTACACAATGTAAGAATGCCTGTCTTTTTATGTGGTCTGAAGACAACTGAGACCTGTGGAACCTCCCCCTTGGGGGAAGTCCCTTGAATTCCAGAAGATAACCTTGGGAGACTATTTCTAGCGCCCAAGGATCCAGAACATCTCTTGCCCAAGCCTGAGCGAAGAGAGAGAGTCTGCCCCCCACCAGATCCGGTCCCGGATCGGGGGCCAACATTTCATGCTGTCTTGGTAGCAGTGGCAGGTTTCTTGGCCTGCTTTCCCTTGTTCCAGCCTTGCATTGGTCTCCAAGCTGGCTTGGCTTGAGAAGTATTACCCTCTTGCTTAGAGGACGTAGCACTTTGGGCTGGTCCGTTTCTACGAAAGGGACGAAAATTAGGTTTATTTTTTGCCTTGAAAGGCCGATCCTGAGGAAGGGCGTGGCCCTTACCCCCAGTGATATCAGAGATAATCTCTTTCAAGTCAGGGCCAAACAGCGTTTTCCCCTTGAAAGGAATGTTAAGTAGCTTGTTCTTGGAAGACGCATCAGCCGACCAAGATTTCAACCAAAGCGCTCTGCGCGCCACAATAGCAAACCCAGAATTCTTAGCCGCTAACCTAGCCAATTGCAAAGTGGCGTCTAGGGTGAAAGAATTAGCCAATTTGAGAGCATTGATTCTGTCCATAATCTCCTCATAAGGAGGAGAATCACTATCGACCGCCTTTATCAGCTCATCGAACCAGAAACATGCGGCTGTAGCGACAGGGACAATGCATGAAATTGGTTGTAGAAGGTAACCCTGCTGAACAAACATCTTTTTAAGCAAACCTTCTAATTTTTTATCCATAGGATCTTTGAAAGCACAACTATCCTCTATGGGTATAGTGGTGCGTTTGTTTAAAGTGGAAACCGCTCCCTCGACCTTGGGGACTGTCTGCCATAAGTCCTTTCTGGGGTCGACCATAGGAAACAATTTTTTAAATATGGGGGGAGGGACGAAAGGAATACCGGGCCTTTCCCATTCTTTATTAACAATGTCCGCCACCCGCTTGGGTATAGGAAAAGCTTCTGGGAGCCCCGGCACCTCTAGGAACTTGTCCATTTTACATAGTTTCTCTGGGATGACCAACTTGTCACAATCATCCAGAGTGGATAATACCTCCTTAAGCAGAATGCGGAGATGTTCCAACTTAAATTTAAATGCAATCACATCAGGTTCAGCTTGTTGAGAAATGTTCCCTGAATCAGTAATTTCTCCCTCAGACAAAACCTCCCTGGCCCCATCAGACTGGGTTAGGGGCCCTTCAGAAATATTATTATCAGCGTCGTCATGCTCTTCAGTATCTAAAACAGAGCAGTCGCGCTTACGCTGATAAGTGTTCATTTTGGCTAAAATGTTTTTGACAGAATTATCCATTACAGCCGTTAATTGTTGCATAGTAAGGAGTATTGGCGCGCTAGATGTACTAGGGGCCTCCTGAGTGGGCAAGACTCGTGTAGACGAAGGAGGGAATGATGCAGTACCATGCTTACTCCCCTCACTTGAGGAATCATCTTGGGCATCATTGTCATTGTCACATAAATCACATTTATTTAAATGAATAGGAATTCTGGCTTCCCCACATTCAGAACACAGTCTATCTGGTAGTTCAGACATGTTAAACAGGCATAAACTTGATAACAAAGTACAAAAAACGTTTTAAAATAAAACCGTTACTGTCACTTTAAATTTTAAACTGAACACACTTTATTACTGCAATTGCGAAAAAACATGAAGGAATTGTTCAAAATTCACCAAATTTTCACCACAGTGTCTTAAAGCCTTAAAAGTATTGCACACCAAATTTGGAAGCTTTAACCCTTAAAATAACGGAACCGGAGCCGTTTTGAACTTTAACCCCTTTACAGTCCCTGGTATCTGCTTTGCTGAGACCCAACCAAGCCCCAAGGGGAATACGATACCAAATGACGCCTTCAGAAAGTCTTTTCTAAGTATCAGAGCTCCTCTCACATGCGACTGCATGCCATGCCTCTCAAAAACAAGTGCGCAACACCGGCGCGAAAATGAGGCTCTGCCTATGCTTTGGGAAAGCCCCTAAAGAATAAGGTGTCTTAAACAGTGCCTGCCGATATGATTATATCAAAATACCCAGATAAAATGATTCCTCAAGGCTAAATATGTGTTAATAATGAATCGATTTAGCCCAGAAAAAGTCTACAGTCTTAATAAGCCCTTTTTGAAGCCCTTATTTACGATCGTAATAAACATGGCTTACCGGATCCCATAGGGAAAATGACAGCTTCCAGCATTACATCGTCTTGTTAGAATGTGTCATACCTCAAGCAGCAAGAGACTGCTCACTGTTCCCCCAACTGAAGTTAATTGCTCTCAACAGTCCTGTGTGGAACAGCCATGGATTTTAGTGACGGTTGCTAAAATCATTTTCCTCATACAAACAGAAATCTTCATCTCTTTTCTGTTTCTGAGTAAATAGTACATACCAGCACTATTTCAAAATAACAAACTCTTGATTGAATAATAAAAACTACAGTTAAACACTAAAAAACTCTAAGCCATCTCCGTGGAGATGTTGCCTGTACAACGGCAAAGAGAATGACTGGGGTAGGCGGAGCCTAGGAGGGATCATGTGACCAGCTTTGCTGGGCTCTTTGCCATTTCCTGTTGGGGAAGAGAATATCCCACAAGTAAGGATGACGCCGTGGACCGGACACACCTATGTTGGAGAAACTTCCTTTAGAAGAAAGCGCAAATTACTAAACTAAAGTCTGGTTCCTCCGCAGCCGGAAGTTTAGAGGCAGCAGACTCCGACCCAGAATGTTCATACTCTGAAGTCTCAGAAAGAACTTAAAATCCAATAAATTATCTGATGTACTCTGGGAAGGCGTGCAATATGTAACCTTTCACTTGCGCTTAGCAGGGGTCGAGGTAAAGCATTAAAGGCCACAGACACCGCTGTTTGAACTGCACAGTAATGTCTGGTAAAAAAAAGGCCCCCTCCAGATGGAGGATCAGCAATGCTACGGGAAAACTGCATGTGTAGAGTTATAAGAAAGTAGGTTATGCAACTCACTGGACGACAACTCCGGCTCCGTGGTATCAAACATGTTTGATATTATCACATTATCAAGGCATAGGGGACATAATTGAGAGGGTGGAACTAAGGCATCCAAACCAGATAAAAAAGGAATTACTCATTAGGAATAGAGGGAGTGCCCTCTAAAGTAACAGACTCCTCCATCGCTAGTGCAATAACCAGAGAACTAGAGAAATAAAACTTCTTATTTTATTCAAAAAAACGGCACCCTTATACCCCAATGGCTGGGTCACTCACTACCTCCAATGACCCAGACAGTACAGAGATTTATGACTCCTCTCTGATAAACACCCGGTCAGGTAAAAGGGAATGAATCACATGGTGCACAATACAGAACCGTCCCTGCTATGAGAAAGCGCACTAAGCTTGTAAGCTGCATGGCTCTCAAAGTAAAAGTGAAACCTGTATATTCCATAACAGCCTATAACCCCATACAATCTCACACATAAAAGCAGCATAAAATCAAACATATAAGATTATTCCCCCCTGTTCAATAATCCCCCTAAGTAGATATTAACCCTTGATTCTGTACAGATAAAAGGAGTCACACTGTGACCCTGTCTTCTTGCGTTATCATACATGTATAAAATATGAAACAATCTTACCAGAATCTACGCCGTGGAACAGGAACACTGCCCTTCAAGTGTGACAGATAGTAGCATCGCTTCTGACATGGACTTGAGTCGGGATGGTTTTGCAGAAAGACTCTCCCTGCATCTCCGGGCTCTAACTTTCATCCATGCTCTCACTGAGAGGACTACTTAAAACTCCAGTCCCATATAGAAGACTACTACCCTCCATAAGAGACTACTCCAAAATCTTCTAACACTTCTCTGCCAACCTCCTGTGATGAAAGGCAAAGAATGACTGGGGTTATGAGGAAGTGGGGGAGGTATTTAAGCCTTTGGCTGGGGTGTCTTTGCCGCCTCCTGGTGGCCAGGTTCAGTATTTCCCACAAGTAAGGAATGCAGCTGTGCACTCTTCCCATATTAAGATGGAAATTATGTTTTCTTTCTTATGGTAGTGAGAGTCCACAATTAATTTCTGTTGAAAACTAATACCCAAGCTGTGGAGTCAACAAAAAAATGGGTGGGACATAAGAAAAGGCAGGCACCTATTTACCAGAAACTACAGCATGAAGAACCATCCCCCCAAAAGCTGCCTCAGATGAGGCCAAAACATCAGAACAATAACATATATTGAAACGTAAATACTACCATGTTGCAGCCTTGCAAATTTGTTCTACTGATGCCTCATTCTTCAAAAGCCAATAAATAGACACAGAACGATCCAAATTAACTGCCTCCAAGAAAATTCTGTGAAATAGAGTCTTCAAGCTAAAATAATAGATTTTGCTTTCTGATCCTTTCGTTTACCTGAAAACAAAACAAACAAAGAAAACTTGAAGACTGTTGAATGTCTTTATTAGCCTGTAGATAAAAATGTTATGCTCTAATTACATCCAGATAATGTAACAATCTCTCTTTGAAGATTTCATATAGGACATAAGGGACTACAATTTCCTGGTAAATATTAGGAAAGAACGGTAGAAAGTACGGAAAACTGCATTGTCCTGATGAAACACCAGATACAGAGGATCACAAGAAGAGCAGACATCTCTTAAATGCTCATAGCCGCTGAAATGGCTAAGAGAAATCAAACCCCTTAGAAATTCAAAACCCTTAGAACAAAATACTAATCCCATTGAGGAAAAATGTGCTTGATCACAGGTCTGATTCTAACCAAGGCCTGAACAAATGCTTAACACCAAAAAGGATACCCTTTCCATTCCTTGTGGTAAATTTTTCTAGTGGGATAAGTGATGGGTAGGTTAGGGAAACGCCACAGAAGAGAGCTGGACATTTCAACCAGATCAGCACACTAGCCCTGCAAGGCCTAGCAGGAGCTGTTAAGATTGATGAAATCCGTTTCTGTTTGATCTGAGCAATTACCTTCGGAAAAACAACAATTGGAGGAACCGAAAAACTAGATGAAAGAACACGGAACTGCTAGAGTACCTATCAATTCCGCTTGAAGATCTCTCACCTTCACCCATATTTGGGAAAATTTGAGATTCAAACAAAATGTCTCAGGGAGACCCCAGCAACACACCAACTGATCAAAAAATATTTACTGGTAACCTCACCTTGAGGAGACCAAACTCCCTGACGTTGGAGATCCCCAAACCATAACCCAACCCAAAAAGACTAGCGTCTGTGGAAATTATTTTCCATGACTGACAAAGGAACTGGAGTGGTATATATACACTAGAAAATAGATTTTTCTGACTGAAAGATCCAGATGGATTAACTGTGACAGGTTGGGGAAGTTTTCATTCCCTGCCTTGGCATGCCTAGTTGGAGTGTACCCAAACGAAACCTTGCAAACGAAATGGCATCTGATACTGCCGTCATCAGACCCACTACCACCATGCACTCAGCTGCAGAAGCTTAGGCTATAGACTGCAAATTCCGACAAGTAGATTGAAGTTTGAGTCTGATCTTCCAGCCTTGCCACTAAACCAGAGTTGGTTCTCTGTGTGAGCTGTCGCTAAGGGAAAAGGGGGGTTAGAGCAAAACAAAAATATCTTCCAAGTAGGGAGCAACAGCTATTCCCTGAGCTCTAATGACGGACTATAAAGTGCCTAAAACTCTGATAAAATCCTGAGAGCTGTAGCAAGACTAAAATCAAGAGATGCAAACTGATAATGTCTGTCCTGGAATGCAAAGTGAAGGAACTGTAGAGAAGAATAAGCATCCTAGTCTATGGTTGACAATAACTGACCCTGGAGAACAAAAGGGAGGATAGCTCTGATGGATCCAATACTAAAAGAAGTAAACCTCAAGAATTTAAGGTTTTCAGATCTTTAGGAGTATAAAGTTATGTCTATTTGCACTCCTCCTGTATCAGGTGACAGCCATCAGCCAATCACAAATGCATATACGTATATTCTGTGAATTCTTGCACATGCTCAGTAGGAGCTGGTGACAAACAGTGTAAATATAAAAAGACTGCACAATTTGTTAATGGAAATAAGTTGGATAGTTGTTTAAAATTGCATGCTCTGTCAGGGTTTTTTCCCTGTTGTGTTTGCCATGTGCTGCTGGCAGCCATTTTACTCACCTCTCTTCCTGACTATGGTGCATTGTGGGGGATGCTGCTCAATTCCTGCACTTCCTTTTATGGCCAGACTGGTGTGCATCATCCATGTGAGACAGGATGCAGTCTCAGAATTGTGATGTCATCACTTATTATTTAAAGGGCCTCTGTTCAGTATGCTTTGCCTTTGCGTTGTCTCAGACCTGTTTGTGAGAGTTCCTGTGTATTACCTGGCTGCCTGATGTCCTTCCTGGTTCCTGATCCCTGACTTGTTCCTGATTCTGCTGTTTTCCTTGTTCCTGATTCCGGCTCGTCTGACTATTCGCTTTGGCTCCTGACTCGGCTCGTCTGACAACCAGCTCTGGTTTTGATTCCTGGCTTGTTATTTGACTTGTGGACTTTTTATTATTTTTTGCTATTAATAAAGGTGTGATCATTTTTGCACTTCTCGTCTCAGTCTGATTCCTGGCACCCTGACATTACGCAAAGGCCATGAATCCTGATGGTGTTAATAATCCACCTTTAATTGCCATAATTTCCTGGATGGATGCACAGAATCACCGCTTGGATCAATTTGCACTAGCCCTCCAAACCCTGTTGACTCGCACTGCACATTTGGACCAAAGTGTCCCGCAAGTTATGACTGCTCCTGTTTCCGCTGCTGCACCTATGCCTACCAGGAGCATGTCCGGTTCTGCACCTCTACCTTAGCGATATGGAGGCGATCCTATTCAGTGCAGTGGGTTTTTGAACCAGGTGGGCATTTACTTTGAGATGTTACCTCAGGCGTTTCCCTCTGACAGAGCTAAGGTGGGATTTCTCATCTCGTTACTCTCTGACACAGCTCTTGCCTGGGCTAATCCCTTGTGGGAGACTAATAATCCTGTGATTTCAAATTACCCTGAATTTGTGGCCTCCTTTCGAAGGGTATTGGATGTTCTGGCTCGCTCCTCCTCTGCTGCTAAACGACTCATGTCCATTCAGCAAGGTACAAGATCTGTTGCTCAGTATGCTATTGAGTTCTGTACGCTGGCCGCAGAGGTAGGTTGGAACAATGAAGCCCTTGTTGCCACCTTCTTTCATGGGCTCACTGATGCGATTAAAGACGAAGTTGCTGCCAGAGATTTACCAGAGGATCTCGAGGCATTAGTGTCTTTTTTGATCCTAATTGACATCAGACTAAGTGAGAGGCCCTCTTTCAAGGAGCGCTTGTGGAAGCCTCTTGTTCTGTTGTCTCCTACGTGTTCATTCCCACCCATGCCTCCCTCTCCTCCCATGCCTCCTGGTCCCGAGTCACCAGGTACTGCTGAGCCGATGCAGCTGGGGATTCACGCGTCTCTCCATGGCGGAGAGGGCCTTTAGGAGGAGGGAGGGGCTCTGCCTCTATTGTGGGTTACAGGGCCACCTTTTGAAGTCTTGTCCTACACGGCCGGGACACGCTCACACCTAAGGTACTGTCGGGGGCAGACCTTGGGTGGTTTATCCTCGTCCCTGGAACCGCTTAAGGAGAAACCTTTGGTCATGGTTGTCCTTTCCTGGGTGGACTCCTCCATAGTCACCCAGGCTCTTGTTGACTCTGGTGCTGCGGGGCTATTTCATTGACAGTGCTTTTGTATCAAAGCACTCCAGTCCTGTTTTGCCTCGGTCTGTTCCGCTTGCTATTGAGGCCATTGATGGCAGGCCCCTTCAGCCTGCACTTGTTACTCACGAAACTGCTCCGTTGTCCATGGCTGTTGGGGCTCTCCATTTTGAAACTCTCCAGTTCCAGGTGATAAACTCTCCGCATTTTCCGGTTGTTCTGGGCTATCCCTGGCTCCAAAAGCACAATCCCAGTCTCGACTGGCGCAAGTCCGAAAATGTTGTGGTCCCCGCAATGTATTTCCACTTGTCTTTGGAAACCAGTTAAAGTCTTGTGCACTTCTTCGGTTTCTCAATTGCCAGAGGAGTACCGAGAGTTCCTAGACGTGTTTGACAAGGTGCGTGCCGGTACGTTGCCTCCTCACCGGTCTTACGATTGTGCCATAGACCTGCAACCATTCCGCCTCGGGGCCGGGTGTACCCTCTGTCTGTTGCAGAGAATTGGCTATGGAGGAGTATGTTGCCGATGCTCTGTCGCGGGGGATCATCCGTAAATCCTGCTCTAGTGCAGGGGTTGGCTTCTTCTTTGTGAAGAAAAAGGGTGGCGAGTTAAGACCATGTATCGATTATAGGGGTCTTAATCGTCTTACCATTAAGAATGCTTACCCTATTCCACTTATTACGGAACTCTGACCGCCTAAAGGGAGTTACGGTCTTTACTAAAATTGATTTGAGAGGAGCGTACAATCTCGTTAGGATTAAGGAGGGCCATGAATGGAAAACAGAATTTAAAACCAGAAGCGGGCATTATGAGTATCTTGTAATGCCCTTTGGCCTATGTAATGCTCCTGCTGTTTTTCAGGAATTTATTAATGATGTCCTACGAGATATGTTGCAACAGTGTGTTGTGGTGTACTTAGACGAGATCCTCATACACTCACCCACACTTGAGGCTCATCGTTCTGATGTTACACGGGTTCTTCAGAGACTACGTGAGAACAACCTGTTTTGTAAACTCGAGAAATGTGTGTTACATCAGACTCAAGTAACCTTCCTAGGTTATGTTATCTCCGTTGCAGGGTTCTCCATGGATCCTGACAAGTTATCTGCAGTTCTGCAGTGGCCTCGCCCAGTTAGTCTTCGGTCTATTCAACGTTTTTTGGGGTTCGCCAATTACTATAGAAAGTTTATTAAAAACTTTTCTTCCTTGGTCAAACCTATCACAGACATGACCCGTAAAGAGAATGATCCACTCCATTGGTCACCTACTGCCATTAAGGCCTTTGATAGTCTTAAGACTGCCTTTGCTGCTGCTCCAGTTCTGGCTCATCCTAACCCTGTCCTGCCTTTTGTTCTTGAGGTCGATGCGTCTGAGACTGGAGTAGGTGCCCTCTTGTCTCAACGTCCTACGCCTGACGGTTCCTTGCATCCGTGTGGTTTCTTCTCTAAGAAATTGTCTCCAGTGGAGTGCAATTATGAAATTGGCGACAGGGAAATACTGGCCATAATTTTTGCACTCAAGGAATGGAGGCATCTTCTTGAGGGTACTAGCGTGCCAGTACTCATTTTTACTGACCACAAGAATTTAACTTATCTATCTGAAGCAAAACGTTTGTCGCCCCGACAGGCCAGATGGGCGCTATTTTTGTCTTGGTTTAATTATGTGGTCTCCTACCTGCCTGGTAGTAAGAATGTTAGGGTTGATGCCCTCTCTCGACAATTTTTGCCATGGAGGAGTCTGTACCTACTCCTGTTATACCTCCTGACCATATTTTGGCTACCATACGTACTAATTTGACTTCTCCCTTGGGGGAGGAGATCCTGGCTGCACAAACCAATGCATCTCCTGAGAAATCTAGTGGTAAGTGTTTTGTTCCTGAGAATCTTCGAACTAAACTTTTGCACCACTATCCTAAAGCCCAGGCAAGAACCAAATGATTTGGTCTGTCACTCGACAATTCTGGTGGCCAGGTGTATGTTGCCTCCTGCTCAGTTTGTGCACAGAATAAGACTCCTCAACGTCTTCCTGTGGGTCTTCTTCAACGTATTGCTAATGGTGAGTGTCCTTGGACACATCTTTCAATGGACTTTATTGTCGAGCTCCCTGTTTCCAATAGCAATACTGTTATCCTTATGGTGGTTGACCGTTTTTCTAAATTGTCACATTGCATTCCCTTGATGAAGCTGCCTACCGCTCAGGAGCTTGCTTCAATTTTTGCCCGGGAGATCTTCCGTTTACATGGGTAACCAAGGAGATAGTGTCGGACCGGGGTAGCCAGTTTGTCTCCAGATTTTGGCGTTCCTTTTGTGCTCAAATGGGGATCCAGCTTTCCTTCTCCTCGGCATATCACCCTCAATCCAATGGGGCTGCAGAACGGTCTAATCAAGCTCTGGAACAGTTCCTCCGTTGCTATGTCTCAGATCACCACAATAATTGGTCTGAACTGTTACCTTGGGCAGAGTTTGCTTGTAATAGTGCTATTAATTCTTCCTCCAAGAAATCCCTGTTCATGGCGAATTATGGGTTTCAACCATCTTTGTTGCCCGATTCATTCATGTCTCAGGGTATTCCGGCTTTGGAAGAGCATCTCCGGCAACTCCGTTCCACGTGGGTGCAGATTCAGGATTGCCTTCATCATTCTATGCAGCGCCAAAAGTTCCAGGCTGATCGTAGGCATCTGCCCGCACCTTCCTACCAGGTTGTTGAGAGCGTTTGGCTGTCCGTCCGCAACTTGAACCTTTGTGTACCTTCCAATAAATTGGCTCCCCGTTATGTTGGTCCTTTTCGAATACTCCGACGGGTTAATCCTGTGGCCTACGCTCTTGACCTTCCTCCTGCTATGCGCATTCTCCAATGTTTTTCATGTCTCCCTCGTGAAACCATTGGTTTGTAATCGGTTTACCACTGTGTTGCCTTGTCCCCGTCCTATCTTTGTTGACAACCATGAGGAGTATGTGGTCAGCAGCATTATTGACTCTCGTATGTCCAGGGGCCATGTACAGTATTGGGTTCACTGGAGAGGTTACGGTCCGGAGGAGCGTTCTTGGGTTCCCTCCTCTAATGTTCATGCTCCCGCCCTCCTCCGTGCCTTCCATGCCCGTTTCCCTAATAAGCCTTTTGTCCTCCCGCGGGGGAGGGGTCATTGAGGGGAGGGTACTATCAGGGTTTTTTCCCTGTTGTGTTTGCCATGTGCTGCTGGCAGCCATTTTACTCACCTCTCTTCCTGACTATGGTGCATTGTGGGGGATGCTGCTCAATTCCTGCACTTCCTTTTATGGCCAGACTAGTGTGCATCATCCATGTGAGACAGGATGCAGTCTCAGAATTGTGATATCATCACTTATTATTTAAAGGGCCTCTGTTCAGTATGCTTTGCCTCTGCGTAGTCTCAGACCTGTTTGTGAGAGTGCCTGTGTATAACCTGGCTGCCTGACGTCCTTCCTGGTTCCTGATCCCTGGCTTGTTCCTGACTCTACTGTTTTCCTTGTTCCTGATTCCGGCTCGTCTGACTATTCGCTTTGGTTCCTGACTCGGCTCGTCTGACTACCAGCTCTGGTTTTAATTCCTGGCTTGTTATTTGACTTGTGGACTTTTTATTATTTTTGCTATTAATAAAGGTGTGATTATTTTTGCACTTCTTGTCTCAGTCTGATTCCTGGCACCCTGACAATGGGCTATCTGAATCATGAAAGTTTAATTTTAATTTGAGTGTCCCTTTAAAGATGTACACAGTCCAATATCAATGTTGTAAACAAAAAAATGTCACTGAGGAAAAACAGTTTGATAAATATGGTAATATAATATGGTGAATGTTTCTTGTGCACTAACAGGCTACACTTGTGAGAATCTGTCGTGAAACCCAGCAATAGCTTTGTGTTAAGGCTGTCCCCTTGTGTAAAAGGAAAAGGAGGACAAGACCATTTAAGAATATTATGGCTTATTGCCAACCTGCTGTGAACTGGCTATATAGTAACTGTACCTTGTTGCAACCTGAGGGCTGTGTGAGACATGCAGGTACACTACTTGCCCAGCAAATGACTCCCACACTGCTCTTAACCAGATGTTAGTCCTGAAAAGTCAGTACTTTCCTATGTCATTCTCTTCCAAATTTCACCTTATTAGGGAAATTGGGATTAAAATCCCCGCAATTCTTGAATAAAATCATGAGCACCCCTATCTTTGCCTGCTCCTAGATGAGGCAAATAAATACTGGGAGGTTCAGGGAAGTAATAGGGATATTAAAGATTCTGGTGTAGGGTGTCTTTGCCTCCTCCTGGTGACCAGGTGATGAATTCCCAACAGTAATTAATTGTGGACTCTCACCACCATAAGAAAGAAAACCCCTGCATGGTAATAAGCAGCCAGATGTACACTGCACTAAACTAAGGGCATTAACTTAAATGCAAGCACTACTTTAAAACCCATATTTTGCTCTTAGAAAGGACATAAAACATTTTTTTTTCTTCTGTGACAGAGCATACAATTTAATAAATAAATAAATAATAATTTGACTTCTATTATCAAATGTATGTAGTTCCCATTGTAATCACTGGACAAAATGTATCATCATTCCGGATGGACAGGTTTGCAATTAGTGATCCTGTCCGCCTGCAATCACCACTTGCAATGGGGTAATCGCAAGTCAAAATTTAACACTGCGTAAAAGATTTCTTGTGCAAGGCCACCCCCTGCTCTTGTGCAACCGATTGCATGTCAATCACCCCAAACAAACAAGTTTCTGGGTGATTGATATTGCCACCTCTGGCGAAGAGGCAAAAGAAGCACTTTCTGATTCTTAAATATGTGGCTGAAGGCTTGCTCATACAAACCTATTCCACAAGGCCTCAACAGCTTCATAAATTTACCAATTTGTTAAAGAGATATCTAGCATATACGTTTCTGGAGCAGTACATGGCAGCAAACACTGCTGCCCCCTACTATTCTTGCAAATATAGAACAAAGTTCTAAAACTGCTGCCATATATTCCTACCTGCTTTTCAACAAAGGATACCAAAAGAACAAACTACATTTGATGATTGATTTAAACTGGAAAGTTGTTTAAAGTTTTACACTCTATTTGAATAATAAAATACACTTTTGGGGTTTTATGTCCTTTTAATTAAAGGGACAGTCTAGTTTGATTCAGATAGGGCACGTCATTTGAAACAACTTTCCAATTTACTTTAATCATTAATTTTGCTTTTTTTCTCTTGGTAATCTTAGTTGAAAGCTAAACCTATGTAGGTCATATGCTAATTTCAAAGCCCTTGAAGGCCGCCTCTTATCTGAATACATTTTGACAGTTTTCACAACAAGAGGACTTTAGTTCATGTGTGCCATATAGATAACATTGTGCTCACATACGTGGAGTTACCTAGGAGTCAGCACTCATTGGCTAAAATGCAAGTCTGTCAAAAGATCTAAAATAAGGGGGCAGAAGCTTAGATACAAGGTAATCACAGAGGTAGATAGTATATTAATATAACTGTGTTGGTTATGCAAAACTGGGGAATGGGTAATAAAGGGATTATCTATCTTTTTAAAAATAAAAATTCTGGTGTAGACTGCCCCTTTAACAGTAAACGTCTCACAAGCCTAATGATTTATTATCATCACCAGTTATATAAATTGAATCTGCAGATGTTACTATTGTAAGCAGCCAGTAGGAGTGAAAACTACTGTTAGCACACAAAACATAGGAGCAAAAGCACTTATCTTACTGAATAGAAGGTATTTATGCTCAATGATTTGAAAAGATGAAAAATATTAGACAGTGACATATGTTCAGTAACACTTTCTGCAAAAGAAAACAGATCTGTAGGAATTGCACATGCTAAATTCAGAAAACTCAGGAAACCACCTTCTCTTGGCTTTTAAGAAACCTCGGAATGTTACAGCCAATCAGAAGCCCTATTGTCAGAGCCACTGAATGCATTGGTGCACACTGCTACGGGGGAGAGACAGATTGAAGCATGTATGCAAAAATGTGTTACAATAGCGTTGTGACTAAGGCTACAACAAACATATATGAATTAATTACAATTTGTACAAGGCAATAATTTAAAATGTATTATCCTTATATAAAAAAATAAAGTGATAACAAGCCTCAAATCATGGCTCACTTTAATAATACATTTAATATATGAAACCCAAAATTTTTCTTTCATGATTCAGATAGAGAATACAATTTTTTCCCCCCCAGTTTACTCCTATTATCAAATTCCTTTAGTTTTCATGTTATTCTTTGTTGAAGAGATATCTAGATAGGTAGCGTGCACATTACTGGAGCACTATAGGACAGGAAATAGTGCTGCCATTTAGTGCTCTTGCTAATGAAAAAAATTGTTACAAAATTACTGCCATGTAGTGCTGCAGACACGTGAACAATCCTGAATTTACGTACCAGTTTAAAGGGACATTAAAGTTGGGATAGAGACAAAATATAATATATACTTTAATTACTTTACCTGCAAATTTATACTGCAGTGCCTTTGCCATTAACCCTTTCTTTTTAGTTTCTAATTTGTAAAGCTCTAACTCCCCCCGCACATTTCCTTCTATGGCTGTATCTATATCTATTGTTGTTTTAGTAGAATGCAAAAGTGCATAGGGATTATCTGCTGGAGCATGCCTAGAAGCTGTGAACTCAGTTGAAATACAATGTTTGTGTCTAAACACTGATAAGGGGGTGGAGTTGGCTGCTCCAGTCAGCTTAGTTATGTAATTCATTTTGCTTATTTTTGAAAATTATTTTAAAATACTTGCCAGCAATTTGTAAACAATTTTTTATGCAAGCTATTTTTAATTAAAGGGACACTGTACCCAAAATTTTTCTTTTGTAATTCAGAAAGAGCATGCAATTTTAAGCAACTTTCTAATTTACTCCTATTATCAATTTTTCTTCATTCTCTTGCTATCATTATTTGAAAAAGAAGGCATCTAAGCTTTTTTTTGGTTTCAGTACTCTGGACAGCAGTTTTTTATTGGTGGATGAATTTATCCACCAATCAGCAAGAACCCAGGTTGTTCACCAAAAAATGGGCCAGCATCTAAACTTACATTCTTGCATTTCAAATAAAGATACCAAGAGAATGAAGAAAATTTGATAATAGGAGTAAATTAGAAAGTTGCTTAAAATCTCATGCTCAATCTGAATCACAAAATAATTTTTTTGGGTACAGTGTCCCTTTAATCAGCCCTTTTAGGATATTCACAGATCTCAACCTGTTTTTTGTCCCTTTAAGTAAAACATTCTATGTGATTGCTTAGAGCAGTTATAATTGTAGACAATTATGTGATATAAGATAAATACACTTACCAGGGATTTTTAAGAGGTTTGCAAATCGTTAATAAAATAAGTAAATGCTTTTAACCCCTTCGATGTGTATGACCAGGTGTTCCCTTCGCGCACATCGCTACCTATAGATGCACGACAAGCCCTTCTTGTCATGCAGGGGGATCACAGAACAAAGACTGTTTTCAGCGATTCCCCTAGCTAAAGGCTGGTGATCATTGGTAGCCTAGTGTGCAGCACTCCCAGACTTTATGGAAGTGCCAGTGATGTCACCACACATGCACGTGGTGACATCACAAAGGGGGGGGGGGGCAGGACCGGGAAGCTCAGTGTAACTGCAATTGAGCTGGATGATTATTGTGGTAAAAGTGAAAACCTAACAAGAAAAAACATAATTTATGCTTATATGATAAATTTATTTCTCTTGTAGTGCATCCAGTCCACGGATCATCCATTACTTGTGGGATATTCTCCTTCCCAACAGGAAGTTGCAAGAGGATCACCCACAGCAGAGCTGCTATATAGCTCCTCCCCTCACTGCCATATCCAGTCATTCGACCGAAACAAGCTGAGAAAGGAGAAACCATAGGGTGCAGTGGTGACTGAAGTTTAATTAAATTTAGACCTGCCTTAAAAGGACAGGGCGGGCCGTGGACTGGATACACTACAAGAGAAATAAATTTATCAGGTAAGCATAAATTATGTTTTCTCTTGTTAAGTGTATCCAGTCCACGGATCATCCATTACTTGTGGGATACCAATACCAAAGCTAAAGTACACGGATGATGGGAGGGACAAGGCAGGAACTTAAACGGAAGGAACCACTGCCTGTAGAACCTTTCTCCCAAAAACAGCCTCCGAAGAAGCAAAAGTATCAAATTTGGAAAATTTGGAAAAAGTATGAAGCGAAGACCAAGTCGCAGTCTTGCAAATCTGTTCAACAGAGGCCTCATTTTTAAAGGCCCAGGTGGAAGCCACAGCTCTAGTGGAATGAGCTGTAATCCTTTCAGGAGGCTGCTGTCCAGCAGTCTCATAGGCTAAACGGATTATACTCCGAAGCCAAAAAGAAAGAGAGGTTGCCGAGGCCTTTTGACCTCTCTTCTGTCCAGAGTAAACGACAAACAGGTTAGATGTTTGGCGAAAATCTTTAGTAGCCTGTAAGTAAAACTTCAAGGCACTGACTACGTCTAGATTATGAAAAAGACATTCCTTCTTTGAAGAAGGATTAGGACATAATGATGGAACAACAATCTCTTGATTGATATTCTTGTTAGAAACCACCTTAGGTAAAAACCCAGGTTTTGTACGCAGAACAACTATATCTGAATGAAAAATCAAATAAAGAGAATCACAATGTAACACAGATAACTCAGAGACTCTTCGAGCCGAGGAAATAGCCATCAAAAAAAGAACTTTCCATGATAGAAGTTTGATATCAATAGAATGAAGGGGTTCAAACGGAACCCCTTGAAGAACTTTAAGAACCAAGTTTAAGCTCCATAGAGGAGCAACAGGTTTAAACACAGGCTTAATTCTAACTAAAGCCTGACAAAATGCCTGAACGTCTGGAACTTCTGCCAGAAGTTTGTGTAAAAGAATAGACAGAGCAGAAATCTGTCCCTTTAAAGAACTAGTTGATAATCCTTTATCCAAGCCCTCTTGGAGGAAGGACAATATCCTAGGAATCCTAACCCTACTCCATGAGTAATTCTTGGATTCACACCAATGAAGATATTTACGCCATATCTTGTGGTAAATTTTCCTGGTGACAGGCTTTCGTGCCTGTATTAAGGTATCAATTACTGACTCGGAGAAGCCACGCTTTGATAGGATCAAGCGTTCAATCTCCATGCAGTCAGTCTCAGAGAAAGTAGATTCGGATGATTGAAAGGACCTTGTATTAGAAGGTCTTGTCTCAGAGGCAGAGTCCATGGTGGAAAGGATGACATGTCCACTAGGTCTGCATACCAGGTCCTGCGTGGCCACGCAGGCGCTATTAATATCACCGATGCTCTCTCCTGTTTGATTTTGGCAATCAGACGAGGGAGCAGAGGAAACGGTGGAAACACATAAGCCAGGTTGAAGAACCAAGGCGCTGCTAGAGCATCTATCAGTGCCGCTTCTGGGTCCCTGGACCTGGATCCGTAACAAGGAAGCTTGGCGTTCTGGCGAGACGCCATGAGATCCAATTCTGGTGAGAACCAATTGAGCAAACACCTCCAGATGGAGCTCCCACTCCCCCGGATGAAAAGTCTGACGACTTAGAAAATCCGCCTCCCAGTTCTCTACACCTGGGATATGGATCGCTGACAGGTGGCAAGAGTGAGTCTCTGCCCAGCGAATTATCTTGGAGACTTCTGACATCGCTAGGGAACTCCTGGTTCCCCCTTGATGGTTGATGTAAGCCACAGTCGTGATGTTGTCCGACTGAAATCTGATGAACCTCAGTGTTGCTAACTGAGGCCAAGCTAGAAGAGCATTGAATATTGCTCTTAACTCCAGAATATTTATTTGGAGGAGTTTCTCCTCCTGAGTCCATGAACCCTGAGCCTTCAGGGAGTTCCAGACTGCACCCCAGCCTAGAAGGCTGGCATCTGTTGTTACAATTGTCCAATCTGGTCTGCGAAAGGTCATACCCTTGGACAGATGGACCCGAGATAACCACCAGAGAAGAGAATCTCTGGTTTCCTGATCCAGATTTCGTAGAGGGGACAAATCTGTGTAATCCCCATTCCACTGACTGAGCATGCATAATTGCAGCGGTCTGAGATGCAGGCGCGCAAATGGCACTATGTCCATCGCCGCTACCATTAAGCCGATTACTTCCATGCACTGAGCCACCTTGGGGCGCGGAATGGAGTGAAGAACACGGCAAGCATTTCGAAGTTTTGATAACCTGGACTCCATCAGGTAAATTTTCATTTCTATAGAATCTATTAGAGTCCCTAGGAAGGAAACCCTTGTGAGAGAAGATAGAGAACTCTTTTCTTCGTTCACTTTCCACCCATGCGACCTCAGGAATGTCAGAACTATCTCTGCATGAGATTTGGCAATTTGAAAGCTTGACGCCTGTATCAGGATGTCGTCTAGGTAAAAAGCCACCGCTATGCCTCGCGGCCTTAGGACCGCCAGAAGTGAGCCCAGAACCTTTGTAAAAATTCTTGGGGCTGTAGCCAACCCGAAGGGAAGAGCTACAAATTGGTAATGCCTGTCTAGAAAGGCAAACCTCAGGAACCGATGATGATTCTTGTGAATCGGAATGTGAAGGTAGGCATCCTTTAAGTCCACTGTGGTCATGTACTGACCCTCTTGGATCATGGGTAAAATGGTTCGAATAGTTTCCATCTTGAATGACGGAACTCTGAGGAATTTGTTTAGGATCTTTAGATCCAAAATTGGTCTCTTTTTTGGGAACCACAAACAGATTTGAATAAAACCCCTGTCCTTGTTCCGTTCGCGGAACTGGAGGGATCACTCCCATTACAAGGAGGTCTTGTACGCAGCTTAGGAATGCCTCTTTCTTTATCTGGTTTGCAGATAATCTTGAAAGGTGAAATCTCCTTGGAGGAGGAGAAGCTTTGAAGTCCAGAAGATATCCCTGAGATATGATCTCCAACGCCCAGGGATCCTGAACATCTCTTGCCAACGTCTGGGCGAAGAGAGAGAGTCTGCTCCCTACTAGATCCGTTGCCGGATAGGGGGCCGTTCCTTCATGCTGTCTTGGAGGCAGCAGCAGGCTTTCTGGCCTGCTTGCCCTTGTTCCAGGACTGGTTAGATTTCCAGGCCTGCTTGGATTGAGCAAAAGTTCCCTCTTGTTTTGAAGCAGAGGAAGTTGATGCTGCACCTGTCTTGAAATTTCGAAAGGCACGAAAATTAGACTGTTTGGCCCTTGATTTGGCCCTGTCCTGAGGAAGGGTATGACCCTTACCTCCAGTAATGTCAGCAATAATTTCTTTCAAACCAGGCCCGAATAAGGTCTGCCCCTTGAAAGGAATGTTGAGTAATTTAGACTTTGAAGTCACATCAGCTGACCAGGATTTGAGCCATAGCGCCCTACGCGCCTGGATGGCGAATCAGGAATTCTTAGCCGTTAGTTTAGTCAAATGAACAATGGCATCAGAAACAAAATGAGTTAGCTAGCTTAAGAGTTCTAAGCTTGTCAATAATTTCAGTCAATGGAGCTGTATGGATGGCCTCTTCCAGGGCCTCAAACCAGAACGCCGCCGCAGCAGTGACAGGAGCAATGCATGCAAGGGGCTGTAAAATAAAACCTTGTTGAATAAACATTTTCTTAAGGTAACCCTCTAATTTTTTATCCATTGGATCTGAAAAAGCACAACTATCCTCCACCGGGATAGTGGTACGCTTTGCTAAAGTAGAAACTGCTCCCTCCACCTTAGGGACTGTCTGCCATAAGTCCCGTGTAGTGGCATCTATTGGAAACATTTTTCTAAATATAGGAGGTGGGGAAAAGGGCACACCGGGTCTATCCCACTCCTTACTAATAATTTCTGTAAGCCTTTTAGGTATTGGAAAAACATCAGTACTCACCGGCACTGCATAGTATTTATCCAGCCTACACAATTTCTCTGGTACTGCAATTGTGTCACAGTCATTCAGAGCAGCTAATACCTCTCCAAGCAATACACGGAGGTTCTCAAGCTTAAATTTAAAATTAGAAATCTCTGAATCAGGTCTCCCTGATTCAGAGACGTCACCCACAGACTGAAGCTCTCCGTCCTCAGGTTCTGCATATTGTGACGCAGTATCAGACATGGCTCTTACAGCATCTACGCGCTCTGTATCTCGTCTAACCCCAGAGCTATCGCGCTTGCCTCTCAATTCAGGCAATCTGGATAATACCTCTGACAGGGTATTATTCATGATTGCAGCCATGTCCTGCAAAGTAATCGCTATGGGCGTCCCTGATGTACTTGGCGCCATATTAGCGAGCGTCCCTTGAGCGTGAGGCGAAGGGTCCGACACGTGGGGAGAGTTAGTCGGCATAACTTCCCCCTCGACAGACCCCTCTGGTGACAATTCTTTTATAGATAAAGACTGATCTTTACTGTTTTAAATGGGTCACATTTTAATGGGGTTATTTAAGCTTAACTGGAGCTTTTTGTAAGTATTTTAGATTTGTATAGGTTGAACTCGATGGACTTCAGTCTTTTTTCAACCTTATCTACTATGTTACTATGTTTAAGGTGAAATCAATACATTTAGTACACATTCTCCTATGGGGCTCCACCATGGCTTTTAAACATAATGAACAAGTATCCTCTGTTTCAGACATGTTGTACAGACTAGAAATGAGACTAGCAAGCTTGGAAAACACTTTAAAGCAAGTTAACAAGCAATATAAAAAACGTTACTGTGCCTTTAAGAGAAACAAATTTTGACAACATTTGAAATAACAGTGAAAAAAGGCAGTTACACTAACAAAATTTTTTACAGTGTATGTAACAAGTCAGCAGAGCATTGCACCCACTTGCAAATGAATGATTAACCCCTTAACCTCTTAAGGACATATGACGGAATTTTTCCGTCATAAAACAATTGAGCAAACTGAAAGCTGTGTCCTTAAAGGGTTAATACCAAAAACGGAATAATAAATGACAAAAACGTTTTTAAACACAGTCACAACAACTGCCACAGTCTACTGTGGTTGTTATCCTCCTCAAACACTACTTTTGAAGCCTTTTGAGCCCTTCAGAGATGTCCTGTATCATGCAGAAGGAAGCAGAGTGTCTCAGTCTGTAATTCTAGCTGCGCAGAAAAGCGCTAAAATAGGCCCCTCCCACTCATATTACAACAGTGGAAAGCCTCAGGAAACTGTTTCTAGGCAAAAATCAAGCCAGCCATGTGGAAAAAAACTAGGCCCCAATAAGTTTTGTCACCAAACATATATAAAAACGATTAAACATGCCAGCAAACGTTTTATATTACACTTTTATAAGAGTATGTATCTCTGTTAATAAGCCTGATACCAGTCGCTATCACTGCATTTAAGGCTTAACTTATATTAATCCGGTATCAGCAGCATTTTTCTAGAAAATTCCATCCCTAGAAATATGTTAACTGCACATACCTTATTGCAGGAAAACCTGCACGCCATTCCCCCTCTGAAGTTACCTCACTCCTCAGAATATGTGAGAACGGCAGTGGATCTTAGTTACTTCTGCTAAGATCATAGAAATCACAGGCAGATTCTTCTTCTAATGCTGCCTGAGATGAAACAGTACACTCCGGTACCATATAAAAATAACAAACTTTTGATTGAAGTTAAAAAACTAACTATAATACACCACTCTCCTCTTACTACGTCCATCTTTGTTGAGAGTTGCAAGAGAATGACTGGATATGGCAGTGAGGGGAGGAACTATATAGCAGCTCTGCTCTGGGTGATCCTCTTGCAACTTCCTGTTGGGAAGGAGAATATCCCACAAGCAATGGATGATCCGTGGACTGGATACACTTAACAAGAGAAAAAGTGTTTTTAAATGGAACCTCTCTAACCTATATTATAACCCCCTAAAGCCCTTATGGGCCCCTATTTCACATTTACCCACCAATCAGCAAGAGCTACCCAGGTGCTCAACCAAAGATGGGCTGGCTCTTAAGCTTACATTCCTGCTTTTTAAAATAAAGATACCAAAAGAACAAAGAAAAAATGGTAATAGAGTAAATTAGAAAGTTTTTTTAAACCGCATGCTTTATCTGAATCATGAAGGAAAGAATTTGGGTACAGTGTCCCTTTAAAGAGACATGTTACTCAAAATAATATCTAAAATAATTAATCCTTGACAAAAATAAACAATTGATTACCATTATCAGTGCTGAGTTCACACATTGTTTTACTCATTATAATCTCACCAGATTTTATAGTAAAGTTCTTTGAACATGCCAGAATTAGGCACCCTTGCTAGTTCTGATTGGTTGCTTTAATATCTTCCTATCTTACATAGAGATGCTCATGCAATATTTTCTATTCAGATTTTTACAGATATTATCTGTGATATGTGCGGTCACTCACAGGATGCAATACAAGGGATGTTTTATACTGTAATCTATATAGCTCACAATACCACATAAGGTAGGTTTTAGTCTTATTTTTTAAAACTTACTTTTTGCAGATGGTATGTTAAATGATAAATTATTCTTATAGTGTTAGCAAGTGGGCTGCACAAGGGGATTTTTTAAAGGGACATTGTACAGTATTTAATGTGCTTCCTAAACACCATTTTACCTGCTTGCATGCATAGAATTGCTTACAAACAGCTCTTTTACCTTTTGCTGTAATTTTGCCTGTTGAAACCACCACCTATACTGAAACTATGATTACTGCAATACTCTCTGTTGAAAAGCTATGTAAACATGCAGTAAGAGGAATTAATCTCCCATTGAGTGGGAGAAATATTTTTTTTGTATCTGAAATAGTTGATTTTGCTCATTGATTCTAACACCCATAATTAACATTTTAATACAAGTATAGAGAGAGATAGAATTATAACACATGGAGGAATACTGTTTCTGCACGCTCAGTCAGTTTAAATGGGCATGCCATTGAGAATAATGGGATATGGTTTCAAAGAGCAAAACCAGCTATTTCAAACATATAAACCTAGAGGAGCAATGTCCCATAATTTATTACTCTGCAGCTAGTATAATCAAATCAAGGTGAAAAAAATGACAATACAATAATTGAATGCAACAAGACCTTTCTGCAGGACTCACCGATCGCACTGCTACATCTTACTTTCCACACAGTCCCATTACATTCGAAGGAAAGCAACGCATGGAACACAAGGAATTCCAGGCCTAGGGTCACATTAGAACACGGTTAGGCAAAACCCATTTGCTAATTTACTATGAATTACAACCCTTTCTGGGTGCCAGGGAGTTAAACCCTACACAGCTTTATTGTGATTGGCTATGACAATTTTAAAAGGAAAATAAAGTCAAAATTAAACTTTCAGGATTCTGATAGAGCACACAATTTAAAACAACTTTCCAATTCACTTCCATTATCTAAATGTGCACAGTCTTTTTATATACACACTTTCTGAGGCACCAGCTCCTACTGAGAATGTTTAACTGTTCACATAATATAAGTATATGCATGTTGTGATTGGCTGATGGCTGTCACATGATGTATTGGGAAAGGAAATATAACTAGCTTTAAAATTTGGAAGAAAAAAAAAATCTACTACTCATTTGAAATTCAAAATAGGTGTTTTTCCACTGGCTTTTTATTATGTATTTATAATTATGCTATTCTACTGTGTTTATTGGTTCTTAATGCAGTGTTATTAGAAATGCCTTTTCAAATGGGCACCTGTAGATACCTTACTCTCTATTTTATCTTTTTAACAAAAAGTGTGAGTGGAACAAGTTTTTCTTTCTTAAACAAAACTGCCTACACAGGGTGTGTTCTGAAAGTGGAAGTGGTTTCAATGCCAGTACTATAATTCTAAGAAATTTGAATTTTAAGATTTAAAAACCAAAGTAAAGAGTTAACATTTAACATTAAAATAAGTGGTTGAGACAAGTGTCACCATAGTGTTCGGATTAGATTTGCATCCAGTGTGCCCATTCTGGTATGAGTTCCATCTACATCTGTGTTTTCTATATATCTAGGAAAGATTACAAATGGCTGTGACATCCTTGATGTTTGTATATTAGTATGTTTAGTTGAAGGCTAGCATGTATAGTTGTAGGTTAGGAACCCAGGTATGAAGAGATCTTGAAGTAACACCTAAGCCTATCCCTATTTGCTAAATTCTAACTCTTCTTATTATGCATTATGCTAATAATCTAGCTGTGTGCATCCAAGTGAGTGCAAACTATCATGTGCGTGTGTGTATGTATATATATATATATATACACACACTACAAAAACAAGCACACATGCATATTGATTTTCAGTCTGTAAATCAAAAACTAACTGATTTAACCCCTTAACGACCGCGATGAACCATGTACATCGCCGGTAGTTAAGGATTTTCTTTTTATAATAGTGCTATTATACCCTCTCCCTTCTTGTCACTGGAAATAGCACAGTCTTGCCGCAAGATCGCGCTATTAATTGCATAATCCCCATAGAAAGACCAGCGACGTACAGGGTGTATCAAATATGCTACAGCCGCTTACATGTTCCTTTGAATACGTAACAAAGCTTTTTTATGTGGAGCTCCCTGCACACATCAAATATAAACAGAAAGTAACTGATGTCAAATGTGGTTTGTTGTTCTCCCTGATGCTTGTAAAGCTTAGCTAGAAATGTAACCACAAGAACTCAACTATTTTAAAACATATGCAAAGCAATGAATGTTTTCTAAAGCACTGAGTTCAGAACATCTGATGGATTTTATTTTGCTTTTCCTGTTAATAATCTTTTAGTGCCAATATTAGCAAACATCCCTTTATCAGTCGCATTCAGAGGTGAATCTAGAGGCAGCATAAGAAGACAAATACTTGGCAGCACATGAGCTCAATAAACATGTTTTATATTCAACACTTCCCTATTCATTGGGATGATAACACAGAGTGTGTGAGCATAGCAGATTTGTGCATTTCAATTTCCTTCAGATAGATGCTTAACCCTTCTTACAAATGCAATCAATTTTTTGCACCAGTGGATATCTTTAAATATAATTTGTATAGTTTTAAACTGCAAAATGTGTTGAAAAAAATGCATAATGCGTATGTGAGGAAACATTCCTTTAATACTAGTAGATTATCTGATCAGAAATAAATTATACTCAAACTCAACATGTCCTCAAGGTTCTAGAAAGTTCATGGCACAAAAAATATTGTGATTGATAGAATGGTGGATTGGATTAAAAGTTGACCCCATGTATATTGAGGACGTAAGAACCCTCTACACCAAAGCATAAAGCTTCCATTTCAAGTTAGATTCATTCTGCAATCGATATGGCTAACAAGGTAATATAAAGGCATTGTATTTCAGGCTAAGTCTTACCCCTGGCTGGCTTATTTCGGCAAATGCTATTTCAGTGCAAGCATTGCCTATGATTAAGAGCATTGGCTCAGCCTAGTAATCAACGCTTTATGAATTGCACCATAAACATCATCTTTGTGAAGTTGCTATTGCCCTACAGAAATATACAGAACACTGCTGGCAATATCACTGAGAGATAATAAGCGAAAAACATGAACAGCATGTAAAAAGTTTTATATTAGTCTGATAATGTCAACAATAGCATCACAGATAAAGGCATTTGCTGAACGAACAAGCTTCAGATGACGTTAAAAATCTGACATCTGTTAAGATAGATTGTCACACCAAAGAGAAGAGGCTGCCGCCACACAAGCAATTTTAATAGCTAGTTTATACAAATAGCCTGCTTGAAGTAAGGCCTTTCTCTGGAAAGACTCTAATTTCCTGTCCAAAAAGTGGTTCTGCCCTCTAAGGGAATAGTAGTCCATTTTGCAAGAGTAGAAATGGCCCCATCTACCTAAAGAATTGTTTTCTAAAGCTTCACACTAGCCGTAGGTAAAGGAAACATCTTTTTGAATGTAGACGTTGGATTGGAAAGAGCGGCTTAGGCCATTCTTTGATAATAATGTCATTGTCTTAGGAAACTGAAAAGCTTCCAGGTTTTTTTTTTTTTTTTTTTAATAATTTTTATTGAGGTTGAATACATGATACAACATACATGCAATGTTTCAAATGGTGTGTAAATACAGAAGAAAAGGATCACATCAAACATACTGTTATATAGATATATCTGTTACATCACAGATATATTTGGTTATGCACAAAATGAACCTCACATTTTATAATTTTGTTTTGCTTTGGAATATTCTGTATACATATAAAAAAAAGTTAAAGAATGCTTAATTTATAACCAAAGTAGTGTAACAAACATTAAACTGTGGGCCCTACTGTATAAGAGCTATCAATGTATGTAAGGACATATAGGAATCACTCAAGTTTGGGTATCTGATTGGAAAAGTAATATTTAGGTGCAGTATGTTTCAAGGTAAACCGCAAAATAAGACTCTGGACACACTCAGAAAGTGCCAGAGTTCCATAATAGGGGTGGGCGGTGGAGACCAATTATAGTATAATAAGCGATCAGAGATGTATATAAAAACATGGTTGTTAGAGTTTAGATCTTCTTAGTTATTAGTTGTTTATCATTTTATCATGCCATCTCATCTAGGGGTAATGAGAAAATGTCAATTACATATAGAAGACCAGTATAGTTGCTAGGATAGGGTACATGGTTACATTGGGGGGTCCTAGACCAAAGGGATATTCAATTATCTAATATGTGTATCTGGGAGTCTCAATCTACCACCCATATTATTTTAGTGAACACAAAACGCTGCCTAGGCCGCCAGCAATGTTCTTGCTATAGGTTGATAAGTTTAAGCAGAGAAGTTATCCCACTGATATGTCCATAATTGTAAAAACAAGGACTATATTCCTGTAATAAATGTATCCCCGGGAAATTGTACTAGGAAACACGTGATAAGTAAGAACATTATGACCCTAAATTCAACAGGGGTATAAATATAAAATACTCTATGTAACCATAAGGGCAGAGATGATTGGGATAGCTACAACTAAGTCAACATTAACTGATGTATATATGTCTCTATTTGCAAACTAATATATATATTATATCCAGCAAAAACTGAAGGCATAGTAACTATATAGCAAATATAACATTAATTAGGCTAAGAGTCTAATATTCAGCTGTATATAATAAATATACCCGTCTCTAAAGAAGAGTAGAGCATGAAGAAACTATAACATGTAGAGCCTCTAAACAAAGTAATATGAGCAGAGCACCCTCGACCATATGTGTGTAATAGTGCAGGCTGCAAAGTACAATAGTGTATTATACTGGGAAGTATAGCTTTAGTTGTAAAACAAATTGCCTTTATGAGACATATTTGTTAACTTTTATAGGGAACACTTATACTAGAAACCAGATTCTGTAAACTAGTGGATCATCAGTAGGGATATAAAAATGTTCTACGCCAAAAGTAAAATTATCAACAGACATTTGGGCTAAAGGAGATATAATAGTTACTACTTGGCCTCCACAAAGTACAAATATATAGCTTTTCTGGACCGACTCGGGTCTATGGATCTTCATGTAGGGACAACCAAAAGATTTTAAATGGCTGTGTTCATATGAGGAAGTAAAACTGTCCAGCAAACAACGCTCAGAAATCAAATCTTAGACTATTGGTAATATAAATTTGGACTATACATCCAACATAGATTTGTACAATTAGCAGAAAGATTGTACTGTAAATAAGGCATAATCTGGTTAGACTAACCAATATATTCTGTGTATATTGAGCATGCAAATAAGTATTAAACAAGAAACTCAGGTTTATAGCCTTCATGAAATCAAATGTGTAAATCACAACTAACATTTATAGAGCTGTTCCATTGGGGCATACTGAAGGAACAAGCCTCTAAATAGAAACAGAGTTTAGCCTCAGCCAATTTTCATTTGGCGCATTATAGTTGGTAGAAGTTCAGCAGCCTTAGTAGAGTTATGTGAAGAAATAGCCCACTTGCGTCTCAAGCAGCCACAGTTCACTTGCGATGCTGTATATTGGTACTGGGCAAAACAGACAGTCTCTATTTTCCATTTCAATGCTTTTGGTGAGTGTGTCACAAACCAAGTTAGGAGATCTGCCTCCCCCAGATCCTATGAAGTACACATAGATTGTTCCCCAGATCTGTACGAAAGTCCTTTCAAGTCCCTCACTTCACTCTTTGCTACAGTGAGCTCCTGTGCATACAAGCCGCTAGACATACGGCTTACCATAGTCTGAGCCTTCCAGGACACCAAAAGAGTTGGGGTCCTTTCCCCAAGCAATGGACTATCAGGAGGTAGATTAGGCGACTGGTACCGGGGCCCTAAGGCACCATCACCTTCAAAACGGGTAGTGACTGAGTGGATCAGGAGAGTCTCTGTAGGTGGATTTATGGTAGGGGAATGACGCGCTGATTCAAGGGACTTCGCAAAAGGTTTGTTGATATGCCATGAGTAGATCACTTATTTCTCTTAGAAGATCGGTAGACTCCATAGAATACATATCTGTTGATGGCGCTAATATGGCGGCTGCGATCTGTATAAGCCTGTATGTCGTGTGGGTTATGGGTTGCTCGTAGTTCATATCCAGCTCTCGCTCCCGTATGTTTCATATTGTCCCCATGATCTAGAGCAGTGATATCAGTGCTGTATGTGGTAACCTGTGCGCTTACTTGTATGTCGATAAGTCGCCACGTGTGCGGGAAGATGGCCGCTCGCAAGTCTATTCAGTGCAGCCTGCTAAGAAAGTGTAGCTTATCTTCTTCCTAGGATGGCAGTCATAAGTTGGATTTCGGTAGTGATTATCGCCAACAGTAGAAGTACATCTGATATGCTGCTAAGCTGAGCCGAGCAGTCTGGCAATCAAATTTGTAAAATAGTTTTCACTGAGCTGAAGTGCCATGCGACCATTCGGTATCTGAGCTTGCTCTGCCCCCCAGCTTCCAGGGTTTTAATAGACGGTTTGAAAATTAAATCTAATTTCTTGGATTTTTTTTTACATAGGATCAAGATCCTGTACCCCTAAGGTACTTAACAACTCCACGATGTTCAATCTTAAATATAAGAGGAAGAGTCATTATCCTGATCTGTAACAGACTCCTGATTGTCAGAAAGTACTTCTTCCTCAAAATCAGATCTGAGGAGCTAGAATATGAGTCTGCAAGTAACTGTTTACCAGTTTAGATCTTAAAGAGACAGTCTACACCAGAATTGCTATTGTTTAAAAAGATAGATAATCCCTTTATTACCCATTCCTCAGTTTTGCATAACCAACACAGTTATATTAATGTATGTTTTACCTCTGTGATTACCTTGTATCTAAGCTTCTGCAGACTGCCCCTTATCTCAGTGCTTTTGACAGACATGCAGTTTAGCCAATCAGTGCAGACTCCTAAATAACTCCACGGGAGTGAGCACAATGTTATCTATATGACACACATGAACTAGTACTATATAACTGTGAAAAACTTTCAAAATGCTCTGAGCTAAGAGGCGCTTTTTTAACGGTTTAGAAATCAGTTTGAGCTCATCTAGGTTTAGATTTTCAAAAATACCACCAAGGGAACAAAGCAAATTTAATGATAAAAGTCAATTGGAAAGTTGTTTAAAATTCTAAATCACAAAAGTTTAATTTTGACTAGACTGTCCCTTTAAGAGACTCAGAAGAGAGCTATTTGTCAGAGACTCTTTTGTGCTTACATGGCCAACAACATCTCAGATACAATAGAGTTCACAAAATCTTTAATGCAAGGAGCAAAATCTGAAGAAATCCCCTGTACCATACAAACAGTGGGAGGAAAGACTCCTTTAGAGACATGGACTGCATTAGACTGGTTAGAATGCATAAGGTGATCCATACATGAGCTACGCAGCTAAACTGCTTGAGTAAAAGGAATTAGCTTAATGAAAATACACTTGAACAAGCGATCAGAGAATCTATCCTCTAAAGGATTTAAAGGGGCACTGAACCCAAATTTTTTATTTTGCGATTCAGATAGAGTGTGCAATTTTAATCAACTTTCTTATTTACTCCTATTATCAAATATTCTTCATTCTCTTTATATTTTCATTTGAAAAGCAAGAATGTAAGTTTAGATGCCAGCCAATTTTTGGTGAACAACCTGGGTTGTTCTTACTGATTGGTGGATTCATTTAATCCAAGAGTAAATTGAAGAGAGGCAGTTGGAAATCTGGTTGAGTAAAGAGGGAGCGATATCAGGAGAGGAAAGCTAGATTTGGGTATCATCAGCATATAAGTGGTACTGGAATCCAAAGGAGGCTATAAGTCTTCCAAGGAAGGATGTATAGAGAGAGAAAAGCAAGGGGCCCAAGACAGAGCCTTGCGGTACTCCAACTAAGAGAGGCATAGGATCACAAGATATGTTGTTAAAGGAAACTGAAAACTAGCGGTTTGAGAGATATGAGGCAAACCAGGAGAGGGCTGTGTCTCGGATGCCAAATGAATGTAGTATTTTTAGGCGGAGAGGATGGTCGACTGTCAAAAGCAGCGGATAGGTCAAGAAGAATTAGTAAGGAGTAGGGGTCTTTTGCTTTAGCTGATAACAGGTCATTTGTTACTTTAGCAAAAGCGGTTTCTGCTGAGTGTTTAGGGCGGAAACCAGATTGTAGTGGATCAAGAATGGAGTTAGTTGTGAGTAATTAAATTAGCCAATTATAGACCAGTCGGCCCAATAATTTTGAAGCTAAGGGAAGTAAGGAGACCGGTCGATAGTTAGAAGGCGTAGAGGGGTCAAGCGAGGGCTTTTTTAGGATTGGTATGAGAAAAAAAGTAATAAAGAAGAGCGCTTAATATTTGTATCTGAATTTAATGCTCTGTCTGATCAAATCCAGCGTATAGTTAAAAAACATTGGGCAATACTATCAGAGTGCAATCCCCAAATAAAAGAGTTTAAAAATGTACCTATGCCAGCATATAAGCAAGGCCTAAATTTGAAGCAACAACTAGTCAGAGCTGACGTGGGGTCTAACATCAAGTTAAAACAGAAGTTTATCACTGGTAGAAATGAGGGATGCTATCCTTGCCTTAGTTGTTCGTGTTGCAACAATATGATCAAAGGGCCTGACTTTTTTCATCCAATCACAGGAAAGAAATTTAAAATGAATGGGTACCATACATGTCTAACATCATATGTGATCTACTTAATTAAATGCCCTTGTGGGCGGAGTTAGGTAGGAGAGACAACTAGGGTTATCAAGGATAGGATAATTGAGCATACAAGTTGTATTAGAACAAATAATTTAAAAGCCCCTGTAGCTTATCGTTTTATTGAGAAAGGCCATTCAATAGGGCAATTGCGGTTTCAAATTATAGAAAAAGTAGCTATGCCACGTAGGTTAGGGGACAGAGAACTTTTATTAAAACATTGTGAATGTTTTTGGATTTGGAAATTAGGCACAATGGAACCAAATGGGTTAAATAGAGATCTAGATATGTCTGTATTTTTATAGAATGTTCTTTCTAAATATATCTGTATATGAGATGTCATTTGTAAAGATTTTATTTTGAAGTTTTGTATAAGAAACTTTTTAATTATTAAATATTTAGGGTAGGTTTAGGTAATACTATGTAAGTTTGTAATGCATTGTATTTAATAGTATGTAATGGGAAGTTTCCCTTGCAGCGCCACCTAGTGGTGATAAGGTATAAATAGAATCATTTGTGTTGTGTTGTTTTAAATAAACACTACTTTTTGCTGCTACTCAGAGTGGAAATTGTATTGATGTCGCAGAGACTGGAGTGGGTCTCTGGAGTGGCTGGCAATAGGGTCGCTGTGTGCTGGATTAACTCTTTGATTTTGGATCTTATGTTGAATAGCAGGGATGTAAGCTCAGGAGCATGCACATGTCTGGAGCACTATATGGAAGCAGTTTTGCAAGAATGTTATTTATTTGCAAGAGCACTAGGTGACAGCACTATTTCCTGCCATGTAGTACTCCAAACACCTACCTAGGTATCTCTTCAGCAAAGGATAACACAGGAACAAAGCAAGTTTAATAATAGATGCAAAGTGGAAACTTATTTAAAATGTATGTTCTGCCTGAATCACAAAATAATGTTTTATGGTTTCATATCCCTTTAACTTCCGAAATGTTCAGTACAGGTGAGGAAACAATAGGTAAAATCATCTATTTCAAATGAGAAAATAAAGGCGAAGGAGCTATTTGTAAACAATTGAATACACTCCAGTAAGTAAAATAGATAATTGGGAACACATTAAAGAGGAGAAAATATTATTGTAAACTGTCCCTTTAAGAGTAGCTTTTCTGTAGGCTGCATTAGTGAAGGGGCATTTATTTAATAAAAACAAAAACAGTACTTTCTCAGGCTCAGCATTTGCATACACTTAAACTCTCTTGATGCCCTAAAATCTCACTTTCTTATTTTAAAAAACTTACTGTATGATTTAACTCCGCTATGAGGAAGCTGAGGTCTGATTATTTAAGAAAAAACTAATCTCTATATGAGATCTGTCAATTAAACTTACATATTAGTGCCTCCCTTTAATAAACTCATTTACTGTGTGTTATCAATTACCTATCAGTGTCCTGTTCTGTGATGACTACACACTTCAAGATTCAGACACATGAAATGAGCTGACAAAGTCTATATTTACCTAATAAAATAATCCTACATGCCAAACACCAGCGTGACGCAGAACACTCCTTTTTTGTAACTGCAAAAAAAACAAATGACATTCATTCTGCTGGGAAGTGACCGTAATTGCTGTCACAGATCACAAGAGTCTTTTGGAAAAGGTCCCACACTCGTGCCAGTACAGCAGGCTGAATTTAAAGGGTATAAACTAGAGCAGCACTGCTTAGAAATAAACATAGTAATTGAAACCAAGAAATACTGTTCACACAAAGATATCAACACACAGAAAGATGAACAATAACCATATACTATAAATCTGCAGGGGTTAAACATATAGAGTTGCAGGGTCACTAATATTAAATTACGTACAAAATTAGAGAATCTAATTTTTCCACTATAATGTCCCTTTAACCATTCCCATGCCAAAAACAAAATTTTTGCTTACCTGATAAATTTCTTTCTTTACGGATATGGAGAGTCCTTCAATTACTAGTGGGAATATCACTCCTGGCCAGCAGGAAGAGGCAAAGAGCACCACAGCAAAGCTGTTAAAAGTCCCTCCCCTACCCATAATCCCCAGTCATTCGACCGAAGGGAAATGGAAAAAGGAATAACACAAAGGTATAGAGGTGTCTGAAGTTTAGTAAAAAAATAATTGTCTAAATTAAGGGTGGGGTCGTGGACTCTTCATGTCTGTAAAGAAAGAAATTTATCAGGTAAGAATACAATTTGTTTTCTTTCCTAAGATATGGAGAGTCCACAACGTCATTCAATTACTAGTGGGAACCAATACCCAAGCTAGAGGACACAGAATGAATAGGGAGGCAAAACAAGACAGGCAGACCTAAACAGAAGGCACCATTGCTTGAAAAACCATTCTCCCAAAAGAGGCCTCTCAGCCTAGGCAAAAGTATCAAATGTGAAACATTTGGGAAAATTATGCAAAGAAGACCAAGTTGCAGCCTTGCAAATCTGTTGCACAGAAGCTTTATTTTAGAAAGTCCAAGAAAAGGAGACAGCCCAAGTGGAATGAGCCGTAATTCTCTCAAGAAGCTGCTGACCAGCAGTCTCATAAGCCAAATGAATCATACTTCTCAACCAGAAGAAAAGAGAAGTAGCAGAAGCCTTCTGACCTTACACTTTCCTGAGAAACAAACAAACAGGGCAAAAGACTGGTGAAAATCCTTAGTCGTGTAAAGGTAAAATTTAAAACACACACAACATCCAAGTTGTGAAACAGACATTCCTTATGAGAAGAAGGATAAGGACAGAGAGAAGGAACGCATTGGCTCAAACGGAGCCTGCTACAAAACTTAAGAACAAGGTTAAAGGAGGAGCAGCAGGTTCAAACACAGGCCTGAACCTTTCTCTAGACCATCCTGAAGAAAGGACAAAATTCTAGGAATCCTGACCCTACTCCAAGAGTAGCCCTATGATTCACACCAATCACAGTATATACGCCATACCTTATGGAAAAACTTACAGGCTTACAAACTTGCAACAGGGTCTTAATGGACAACTCAGAAAGACCCACGCTTAGCCAGAACTAAGCGATCAATCTCCAAGCAGTCAGCTTCAGAGAAACGAGATTTGGATGGAGGAAAGAACCTTGAACTAGAAGGTCCTTCCTCAGAGAAAACCTCCAAGATGGAAGAGATGACATCTTCAATAGGTCTGCATACCAGATCCTGCGAGACCATGCAGGAGCTAATAGAATTACTGACGCTCCCTCCTGTCTGATATGAGCAATGACTCGTGGAAGGAGCACAACCGTAGGAAACAGATATGCTAGATCAAACCAAAGGAACTGCCAGAGCATCTATCAGAGCAGCCTGCGGATCTCTAGATCTTGAACCATACCTTGAAAGCTTGGCGTTCTGCCGAGACGCCATCAGATCCAACTCCAGCATTTGAGGGTTAACCCAGAGAACATCTCCGGATGGAGAACCAACTCCCCGGGATGAAAATTTTGTCTGCTCAGTAAATCCACTTCCCAGTTGTCAACTCCTAGAAAATGGATGGCAGATAGACAACAATTGTGAGCTTCCGCTCACTGAATAATCCGAGCCACATCCTCATGGTTAAGGAACTTCAAGTTCCTCCTAGTGGTTGATGTAAGCCACTAAGGTGATGTTGACCAACTGGAACCTGAAAAACCTCCTCCCGAGTCCATAGACCCTATGCCCTTAACGAGTCCCAGACTGCTCCCCAGCCTAGCAGACTGGAGTCTGAGATCACAATCACCCAGGAAGATCTCCAAAAACATGTGCGCTGAGACAGATGCCCCTGAAAAAACCACCACGGGAGAGAGTCTCTTGTCAACTGGACTAGAACTATCCTATGAGACAGATCCAAATGGTCTCCGTTCCATTGTCTAAGCATGCCTAACTGCAGAACTCTCAAATGGAATTGAGTAAAGGGAATGATGTTCATGGAAGCTACATCAGACCAATTACCTCTACAAAGAACTACTGAAGGCCGAACAGTTGACTGTAGAGAAAGACAAGAGGAAAGGATTTTCTGACCCTTCAGAAAATTTTTCATAGATGGAAAATCTATTAAGGTTCCTAAGAAAACTACCCTTTTCCAGATTCACTTTCCATCCGTGGGAATGTAAAAAGACAACAAAGTCTCTGTATAAGAGCTTACTTTGTTGAGAAGATGATGCCTGAACCAAAAAGTCCTCCAGGGAGGATGCCACTGCAATTCCCCAAGAACTGATCACTCCCTGAAAAGAATTCTGGGAGCTGAAGCAAGGCCAAACGGAAGAGCTAAACTGAAAATGTTTGACCAAAAAGGCGAACCTCAGGAACTTGTAATGATCCCTGTAGATGGGAACATGAAGATACACTTCCTTCAGGACTACAGTTGACATTAACTGACCCTCTAGGACCAAAGGAAGAATGGCACCCAGAGAAACTTGTTGAGACACTTTAGGTCTAGAATGAATCGAAAAGTTCCCTCTTTTTTTGGGAACCACAAACAAGTTTGAATAGAATCCTAGACCCTGTTACCTTACTGGAACTGGAACAATCACTCCCAGGGAGAAAATATCCCGAACACAGTTCAGGAATGCCTCTCTTCTTACCTGAGCTGCAGATAATCTAGAGAGGAGAAATCTGCCCTTGGTAGAAATAGATTTGAATTCTATTTTTAACCCTGAGACACTAGGTCCACAGCCGAAGGATCAGGGACATCTCATATCCAAGTTTGACGAAACAGGGAAAATCTGCCCCACACTTGATCCAGACCCTTTATGCTGACTTAGACTCAGCTGCGGGTTTCTTTGATTGCTTCCCCTTGTTTCAAGACCAATTGGATTTCCAAGAAGACTTGGACTGTTACTGCTTGGAAGAGAGAGGGGAAGACCGCTTAAAAGTTGCGAAAAAAACGAAAATGACTTGACATCCTATAGTACTGTTCTTGACTTGAGGTAGAAAAGACCCTTTTCCACTCAAAATATCAAAAATTATTTCTGCCAGACCAGGTGCAAACAAGGTCTACCCTTGTAAGGAAGTGCCAAAAGCTTGGACTTAGAGGTAACATCAGCCCACAAAAATTTAAGCCATAAATTTCTGCAAGCTAATACAGTAAAGCCAGATATCTTGGCTCCCAGTCTAAAAATGTGTATGTAAACATCTAAAATGAGAGAATTGGCTAGTTAGAGAGCATAAATCTTGGATCTCCTCCAAAGAAGTCACTGATAAAATTGATTCAGACAAGGCATTACACCAATAAGATGCAGCACTTGCTACTATGGCAATGCAAACTGCAGGTTGCCATAGAAGACCCTGGTGAACATACATATTTATTTATATATATATATATATATTTATTTTTTAAACTTCCTACTTAAGGCACCATGAATCTTTAATGGAGTCAGCAACAGGAAACATCTTCCAAAAGACGGGAGACGGGGAGGAAGGAATCCCTGGCTGCTCCCATTTCTGTGATAAAATGTCTGTCACACGGTCTGGAAGAGGAAAACACTTCCACAGAGGAAGGAACATCATAGTATTAATTAAGTTTACTAGATTTCTTAGGGTTGACAACAACAGAAGAATCAGAGTCGTCCAAAGTAGCCAAAACCTTCTAAAACAATAAACGAAGGTGTTCAAACTTAAATCTAAAGTTTTACTTCTTCAGTATCAGATAAAGGAATTATACTGTCCGAATCTGAGATTTCACCCTCAGAGGCTACCGACGTATCGTCCTCATCAGACTTATGAGGAAGGGCAACCTGTGTAGCAGCAGGTGGGACTGAAATCTTACTATCTGAATTCTCTAATTTTCCTCTTGAATTTTCCCCTTTAGCATAGGAAAAGCAGATAATGCCACAGATACCACAGAAGATACCTATGCAGCAAATTCTGAAGGCAAATATACGCCTCAAGGAGGCTAAGAGGAACCGCAGGGCACTGCATATGACGCCATTGAGGCTTGGGACGTTTGAGGAGAAAGCTGAGGTATTGCCTGAACAGCAACATCCTAGGAGACATTAGGCTCAGAGGACAAACAATCTATCTTTACACTCAAGAGTTCTTAATAAACATGCAGAATTGTATAGGCACAGCAATTTGTGCCACAAAACATAACAAACATAAAACAGAGGTTTGCACAATAATCTTATTTATTTTATTTAACTTAAGAACTGTCCCTATAAGAAAATACCAGAACTTTTGTTTCAGAGCATAACATTCGCTAAATAAACCAAAATAACAGAGACCTCTACACCTCAGTCCAACACACCTCAGTCCAACTGAAGTGTCCCAAGAAATGAAAACGGTATAGAACTCTCCTGCCGAACAGTAAAAACTTGAGATGTCGGAGAAGACGGCGCTCCGCTTATAACTAAAAGTGGAAGAGCGAGTCACATGACCATCCGGCCGAAGCAGAGGCGCAGCTGAAAAAGAAAGCGCGAGATACAGAAAAAAGAAATAACTACCGTTACTCCCTCAAGTGAGTTCTCTGTATTTAAAAGAGCCGTCTATACACAAAAAACACACCCGCGTCTCATGAGGAGAAAATGTAATGCACAAACACTGATAACTCAAACATGCCCCCCATAATGAGCTACAATCAAAATAAAGGCTAGGAACTTTTATTAACCCTTTAGTCTCCAATAACAGAGCCTGCACCCTGTCACACAGTATCCTATCTAAAGGATATAAAATGTCCTCAAACAGAAAAATGCAGCTAAACATTCCTAAAGTGCAATGTCTCCAATACCTAGAAGACAAAAAAAAGGCACTTACCCGCAGTCTAGCTGTCCGGCAGGAAGACAGCTCACAAGGCGTGAAAGGACACATACCCCTTACAGAGACCTGTAGAAAAAAGAAAGAACAAAGTAGGCACAGCCTTACAAACGTCCTAACTGCTTTAAAGCCACCACTACTCTGCTGCAGAGATTGACGTGGACTACAGCTAAACCCAAATCCTTGCTTGCATGGATAAAAACCCCAAAAAGGAAACATTTCTTCAGACACCAAACTTCACCTTCTCCATTGACAGAGGCAAAGAGAATGGGGATTATGGGTAGGGGAGTGACTTTTAACAGCTTTGCTGTGGTGCTCTTTGCCTCCTCCTACTGGCCAGAAGTGATATTCCAACTAGTAATTGAATGACGTTGTGGACTACTCTCCATATCTTAGGAAAAAAATGGATTTAATATGGATAATTGAACATGTTTGGCTTTACTGTCCCTTCAATAGGATGTACAGTGATTTTAGCATAAAATTCAAATCAGCCAAAAGAATTTCAGAAGCTCTCCGCCTATTGGCTGATTTGAATTTCAAGAATCAAATCAGCCAATAGGAATGTAAGGGACGCCATTTTGAAAAGGCTCCCTTGCATTAAAGATCCAGTGTACAGTGGTGAACGTATGAAGAGGACGCTCCACGCCGAATGTCTTCAAGGATGGATCTGCTCCGCGCTGCTGGGATGAAGATAGAAGATAGAAGACACCGCTTGGATGAAGACTTTTTGCCACCTGGATGAAGAATTCTCGCTGCCTGGATGAGGATGGATGTCCAGACTTCAGAAACTGTGAGTGGATCTTTGAGGGCCAGTGTAAAGTTGTTTTTTTTCTAAATTTGGGTGTTTTTTTTTCTTTTTTTTTTTTTAGATTAGGGTTTTTTTGGGCTTTAGGTAAAAGAGCTGAATGCCCTTTTCAGGGCAGGACAATGCCAATACAAATGCCCTTTTCAGGGCAATGGGTAGCTTAGGTTTTTGTTTGTTTTTTAGAATTAGTTTTTTTTATTTTGGGGGGTTGGTTAGGTGGTGGGTTTTACTGTTGAGGGTCTTTGTATTTTTCTCCAGGTAAAAGAACGGATTTCTTTAGGGCAATGTCCTACAAAAAGCCCTTTTAAGGGCTATTGGTAGTTTATTGTAGACTAGGTTATTTTTATTTTTATAGGGCTATTAGATTAGGTGTAATTGTTTCTATTTTTGATAATTTTGTTAGTATTTGTTATTTTTCGTAATTTGGTATTTTTTATTTATTTGTAATTTTAGACTTACATATTTTTAGTAGTGCTAGGTTTTTTAATGTGTAATTTAGTTTTTTTAATTGGTAGTTATTTTAATTTTAGTATAATAATTTAGTATAATAGTTATGTTAGATAATTGTTAGTTTAAACTTCGCTTTTTTTATTTCACAGGTAAGTTTTTATTTATTTTAAGATCGGGATAAAGGTTAATAGTTTAATTTAGTTTTTTGCGATGTGGGGTGCTGGCGGTTTAGGCGTTATTACATTTTTTTTATAGTGGCGGCATTGTCGTGGAGTGGCGGAATAGGGGTTAATAGCTTTTATTAGTGGCGGTGATGTGGGAGGCCAGAGGTTTAGAGGTTAATAACTTATTAGTGGCGGCAATGTCGGGGAGCGGCGGAATAGGGGTTAATAACTTTATTTCGGTGTCAGCGATGTCAGGGAGTGGCAGATTGGGGTGTTTAGACTTGGGGTTTATGTTAGGTTTAAAGGTAACTTTTTCCCCCCCCATAGACATCAATGGGGTTGCGTTACGGAGCTTTTCATTCCTCGCTTCAGGTGTTAGTTTTATTTCTAACACTCTCTCCCCATTGATGTCTATGGGGAAAGCGTGCACGAGCACGTCGAATCAGCCCTTGGCTTTTGTGCGGTATGGAGCTTAGCGCCACCATATCGCATGCACAAGGAGGCTTTTCAGAAACTCGTAATGACAACGCTAAAAAAGGTGAAATAACACACCTTCTATAGCGCAAATCTCGTAATCTAGGTGTTTGTGACTTAAGTATAGTATTGCATTTTAAATTTATAGATGAGCATTTTAAATTCAATTCATATACTATATATAATTTCACTTGAAAAAAAAACAGAATTTATGCTTACCTGATAAATTTCTTTCTCCTACGGTGTGTCCGGTCCACGGCTTCATCCTTACTTGTGGGAATATTCTCTTCCCCAACAGGAAATGGCAAAGAGAGCACAGCAAAAGCTGCCCATATAGCTCCCCCTCTGGCTCCGCCCCCCAGTCATTCGACCGACGGTTAGGAGAAAAAGGAGAAACTGTAGGGTGCCGTGGTTACTGTAGTGTACAGAAATAAAATTTTTTAAACCTGACTAAAAGCCAGGGCAGGCCGTGGACCGGACACACCGTAGGAGAAAGAAATTTATCAGGTAAGCATAAATTCTGTTTTCTTCTACATTGGTGTGTCCGGTCCACGGCTTCATCCTTACTTGTGGGAACCAATACCAAAGCTTTAGGACACGGATGAAGGGAGGGAACAAGTCAGGTTACCTAAACGGAAGGCACCACGGCTTGCAAAACCTTTCTCCCAAAAATAGCCTCCGAAGAAGCATAAGTATCGAATTTGTAAAATTTGGTAAAAGTATGCAGAGAAGACCAAGTCGCTGCCTTACATATCTGATCAACAGAAGCCTCGTTCTTGAAGGCCCATGTGGAAGCCACAGCTCTAGTAGAGTGAGCTGTAATTCGTTCAGGAGGCTGCCGTCCGGCAGTCTCATAAGCCAATCGGATGATGCTTTTCAGCCAAAAAGAAAGAGAGGTAGCAGTAGCTTTCTGTCCTCTCCTCTTACCAGAATAAACGACAAACAAAGATGAAGTCTGTCTGAAATCCTTTGTTGCTTCTAAGTAGAATTTTAAAGCACGGACCACATCTAAATTGTGTAACAAACGTTCCTTCTTCGAAACTGGATTCGGACACAGAGAAGGAACAACTATTTCATGGTTAATATTCCGGTTGGAAACCACTTTTGGAAGAAAACCAGGTTTGGTACGCAAAACAACCTTATCTGTATGGAATACCAGATAGGGTGAATTACACTGCAAAGCAGACAATTCAGAAACTCTTCTAGCAGAAGAAATAGCAACCAAAAACAGAACTTTCCAAGATAGTAACTTAATATCTATGTAATGTAAAGGTTCAAACAGAACCCCTTGAAGAACTGAAAGAACTAAGTTTAGACTCCATGGAGGAGTCATGGGTCTGTAAACAGGCTTGATTCTGACTAAGGCCTGTACAAATGCCTGTACATCTGGCACTGCTGCCAGACGTTTGTGTAACAACACAGACAGAGCAGATATCTGTCCTTTTAGAGAGCTCGCTGACAACCCTTTATCCAAACCCTCTTGGAGAAAGGAGAGAATCCTAGGAATTTTAATTTTACTCCAAGAGAATCCCTTGGATTCACACCAACAGATATATTTTATCTATATTTTATGGTAAATTTTCCTAGTCACAGGTTTTCTGGCTTGGACCAGAGTATCTATAACTGAAACTGAAAACCCACGCTTAGATAAAATCAAGCGTTCAATTTCCAGGCAGTCAGTTGCAGAGAGACTAGATTTGGATGTTCGAATGGACCATGTACTAGAAGATCCTGTCTCAAAGGTAGCTTCCATGGTGGAGCCGATGACATATTCACCAGGTCTGCATACCAAGTCCTGCGTGGCCATGCAGGAGCTATCAGAATCACAGAGGCCTTCTCCTGTTTGATCCTGGCTACGAGCCTGGGAAGGAGAGGAAACGGTGGAAACACATAAGCTAGGTTGAACGACCAAGGCGCCACCAATGCATCCACCAGTGTCGCCTTGGGATCCCTGGATCTGGACCTTGAAGTTCTGACGAGACGCCATCAGATCCATGTCTGGAATGCCCCATAATTGAGTTAACTGGGCAAAGACCTCCGGGTGGAGTTCCCACTCCCCCGGATGGAAAGTCTGACGACTCAAATAATCCGCCTCCCAGTTGTCTACTCCTGGGATGTGAATTGCAGATAGATGGCAGGAGTGATCCTCCGCCCATTTGATGATCTTGGATACCTCTTTCATCGCCAAGGAACTCTTTGTTCCCCCCTGATGATTGATGTATGCTACAGTCGTCATGTTGTCCGACTGAAATGTTATGAATCCAGCCTTCGCTAGTTGAGGCCAAGCCCGGAGCGCATTGAATATCGCTCTCAGTTCCAGAATGTTTATCGGGAGAAGAGACTCTTCCCGAGACCATAGACCCTGAGCTTTCAGGGAGTCCCAGACCGCGCCCCAGCCTAAAAGACTGGCGTCAGTCGTGACAATGACCCACTCTGGTCTGCGGAAACTCATTCCCTGAGACAGGTGATCTTGAGTCAACCACCAACGGAGTGAGTCTCTGGTTAACTGGTCTACTTGAATCTGGGGAGACAAGTCTGCATAATCCCCATTCCACTGTCTGAGCATGCACAGTTGCAATGGTCTTAGATGAATTTGAGCAAAGGGAACCACGTCCATTGCTGCAACCATTAGTCCTATTACCTCCATGCACTGAGCTATGGAAGGCTGAGGAATAGATTGAAGAACTTGACAAGCATTTAGAAGCTTTAATTTTCTGACCTCTGTCAGAAAAATCTTCATTTCTACAGAATCTATTATTGTTCCCAGAAAGGGAACCCTTGTGGACGGGGACAGGGAACTCTTTTCTACGTTCACCTTCCACCCGTGAGACCTGAGAAAAGCTAATACAATGTCTGTATGAGCCCTTGATCTGGAAAGGGACAACGCTTGGATTAGGATGTCGTCTAAGTAAGGTGCCACTGCAATGCCCCTCGGTCTTAGAACCGCTAGTAGGGACCCTAGCACCTTTGTGAAAATTCTGGGAGCAGTGGCTAAACCGAATGGAAGAGCCACGAACTGGTAATGTTTGTCCAGAAAGGCGAACCTTAGGAACTGATGATGATCTTTGTGGATAGGAATATGTAGATACGCATCCTTTAAGTCCACGGTAGTCATGTATTGACCCTCCTGGATTGTTGGTAAAATCATTCAAATGGTTTCCATTTTGAACGATGGAACTCGGAGGAATTTGTTTAGAATTTTTAAATCCAGAATTGGCCTGAAAGTTCCCTCTTTTTTGGGAACCTACGAACAGGTTTGAGTAAAACCCCCGACCTTGTTCCACTGATGGAACTGGGTTTATCACTCCCATCTTTAATAGATCTCCTACGCAATGTAAGAATGCCTGTCTCTTTATCTGGTCTGAAGATAAGCGAGACATGTGGAACCTTCCCCTTGGAGGAATTTCCTTGAACTCTAGAAGATAACCCTGAGAAACTATTTCTAGTGCCCAGGGATCCTGAACATCTCTTGCCCAAGCCTGAGCAAAGAGAGAAGGTCTGCCCCCTACTAGATCCGGTCCCGGATCGGGGGCTACCCCTTCATGCTGTTTTGGTAGCAGCAGCAGGCTTCTTGGCCTGTTTACCCTTGTTCCAGCCTTGCATTGGTTTCCATGCTGGTTTAGACTGGGAAGCGTTACTCTCTTGTCTAGAGGCTGCAGAGTTAGGAGACGGTCCGTTCCTGAAATTGCGAAAGGAACGAAAATTAGATTTGTTCTTAGCCTTGAAAGGCCTATCCTGTGGGAGGGCATGGCCCTTTCCCCAAGTGATATCTGAAATAATCTCCTTCAATTCTGGCCCAAAAAGGGTCTTACCTTTGAAAGGAATATTAAGCAATTTTGTCTTGGACGACACATCCGCCGACCAAGATTTTAGCCAAAGCGCTCTGCGCGCCACAATTGCAAAACCTGAATTTTTCGCCGCTAATTTCGCCAATTGCAAAGCGGCATCTAAAATAAAGGAATTAGCCAACTTTAGTGCGTGAATTCTGTCCATGACTTCCTCATATGGAGTCTCCTTATTGAGCGAATTTTCTAGTTCCTCGAACCAAAAAGACGCCGCCGTTGTGACAGGAATAATGCACGAAATTGGCTGGAGAAGGAAACCTTGCTGAACAAATATCTTTTTAAGCAATCCTTCCAATTTTTTATCCATAGGATCTTTGAAAGCACAACTGTCCTCAATGGGAATAGTCGTGCGCTTGGCCAACGTAGAAACTGCCCCTTCAACCTTAGGGACTGTTTGCCATGCGTCCCTTCTGGGGTCGACAATGGGGAACATTTTCTTAAATATAGGAGGTGGAACAAAAGGTATACCTGGCTTCTCCCACTCCTTAGTCACTATGTCCGCCACCCTTTTGGGTATCGGAAAAGCATCAGTGTGCACAGGGACCTCAAGGAATTTGTCCATTTTGCACAATTTCTCTGGAATCACCAAAGAGTCACAATCGTCAAGAGTAGTTAGCACCTCCTTAAGCAGGGCGCAGAGATGTTCTAACTTAAATTTAAACGTCACGATATCAGGTTCTGCCTGCTGAGAAACTTTTCCTGAATCAGAAATTTCTCCCTCAGACAGACACTCCCTCACTGCCAATTCTGACTGGTGTGAGGGTATAACAGATAAATTATCGTCAGCGCACACTTGCTCATCCTCTGTATTTAAAACTGAGCAATCACGCTTTCTTGGAAATGCTGGCAGTTTGGATAAGAGATTAGCTATAGAATTATCCATTACTGCCATTAATTGTTGCATAGTAACAAGCATTGGCGCGCTAGATGTACTAGGTGTCGCCTGCGCGGGCATAACTGGTGTTGACACAGAAGGAGAGGATGATGAACTATCCCCACTACCTTCATTTGAAGAATCATCTTGGGCAACCTTATTAAATGTGACAGTACTGTCCTTACTTTGTTTGGACGCCATGGCACAATTTTCACATACATTTAAAGGGGGAACCACCTTGGCCTCCATACACACAAAACATGTTCTATCTGAAGGTACAGACATGTTAGACAGACTTAGACAGGCTATTAATGCAATAAAACCATTTTTAAACAAAACCGTTACTGTCTCTTTAAATACTAAAAAGAGTACACTTTATTTCTGAATTTTTGAAAAACTATGAAGGAAATATCCGATCTTTACAAAATTGTTCAATTTACCAGTTTAAACCCACTACAGTCCCTGCCACAGCCTTTGCTGCGGCTTTACCTTTCCTTGGGGGTTATTCACCACAGAAATAAGCCTTCTAGAATCGTTTTTTATGGCCACAGGACCCTCTCACATGAAGCTGCATGCACTGCTTCCAGAAGTAACTGTGCAACTAAGGCGCGAAAATGAGGCCTCCTCCTTCTGCATACCAGAGTGAAGGGGCCTTCCTGACTAGATTAGGTGTCTAAACGACTGCCAGGCGTAATAAAAACGTTCCCAAAAGTGTTTCCAAGTTCCAAAACACTCCAAAAGTCATATAACATTGTATAAATCAATCGATTTAGCCCACAATAGTGTCAACCAGTATATAGCCCATTTATAAGCCTTCATTCTGTTATGAGTCTAAGAAAATGGCTTACCGATCCCATAAGGGAAAATGACAGTCTTCTAGCATTACTATGTCTTGTTAGAAAAGAGACTAGTCATACCTTGAGCAGAAAAGTCTGCAAACTGTTCCCCCCAACTGAAGTTCTCTGGTTTCAACAGTCCTGCGTGGGAACAGCAATGGATTTTAGTTACTGCTGCTAAAATCATACTCCTCTTTAAACAGAACTCTTCATCACTTTCTGTTGTAGAGTAAATAGTACAAACCGGCACTATTTTAAAATAACAAAGTCTTGATAGAAGAAATAAAAAACTACAACTAACACCACATGCTCTTTACCATCCCCGTGGAGATGCTACTTGTTCAGAGCGGCAAAGAGAATTACTGGGGGGCGGAGTCAGAGGGGGAGCTATATGGGCAGCTTTTACTGTGCTCTCTTTGCCATTTCCTGTTGGAGAAGAGAATATTCCCACAAGTAAGGATGAAGCCGTGGACCGGACACACCAATGTAGGAGAAACATAATTTATGCTTACCTGATACATTTATTTCTCTTGTAGTGTATCCAGTCCACGGATCATCCATTACTTGTGGGATATTCTCCTTCCCAACAGGAAGTTGCAAGAGGATCACCCACAGCAGAGCTGCTATATAGCTCCTCCCCTCACTGCCATATCCAGTTATTCGACCGAAACAAGACGAGAAAGGAGAAACCATAGGGTGCAGTGGTGACTGTAGTTTAATTAAAATTTAGACCTGCCTTAAAAGGACAGGGCGGGCCGTGGACTGGATACACTACAAGAGAAATAAATTTATCAGGTAAGCATAAATTATGTTTTCTCTTGTTAAGTGTATCCAGTCCACGGATCATCCATTACTTGTGGGATACCAATACCAAAGCTAAAGTACACGGATGATGGGAGGGAAAAGGCAGGAACTTAAACGGTAGGAACCACTGCCTGTAGAACCTTTCTCCCAAAAACAGCCTCCGAAGAAGCAAAAGTGTCAAATTTGTAAAATTTTGAAAAGGTGTGAAGCGAAGACCAAGTCGCAGCCTTGCAAATCTGTTCAACAGAGGCCTCATTTTTAAAGGCCCAGGTGGAAGCCACAGCTCTAGTAGAATGAGCTGTAATCCTTTCAGGGGGCTGCTGTCCAGCAGTCTCATAGGCTAAGCGTATTATGCTCCGAAGCCAAAAGGAGAGAGAGGTTGCCGAAGCTTTTTGACCTCTCCTCTGTCCAGAGTAAACGACAAACAGGGCAGATGTTTGACGAAAATCTTTAGTAGCCTGTAAGTAAAACTTCAAGGCACGGACTACGTCCAGATTATGCAAAAGACGTTTCTTCTTTGAAGAAGAATTAGGACACAATGATGGAACAACAATCTCTTGATTGATATTCCTGTTAGAAACCACCTTAGGTAAAAACCCAGGTTTGGTGTGCAGAACTACCTTGTCTGAATGAAATATCAGATAAGGAGAATCACAATGTAAGGCAGATAACTCAGAGACTCTTCGAGCCGAGGAAATAGCCATCAAAAACAGAACTTTCCAAGATAAAAGTTTAATATCAATGGAATGAAGGGGTTCAAACGTAACTCCCTGAAGAACTTTAAGAACCAAGTTTAAGCTCCACGGGGGAGCAACAGTTTTAAACACAGGCTTAATCCTAACCAAAGCCTGACAAAATGCCTGGACGCCTGGAACTTCTGCCAGACGCTTGTGCAAAAGAATAGACAGAGCAGAGATCTGTCCTTTTAAAGAACCAGCTGATAAGTCTTTGTCCAAACCCTCTTGGAGAAAGGACAATATCCTAGGAATCCTAACCTTACTCCATGAGTAACTCTTGGATTCACACCAATAAAGATATTTACGCCTTATCTTATGGTAGATTTTCCTGGTGACAGGCTTCCGAGCCTGTATTAAGGTATCAATGACTGACTCAGAGAAGCCACGCCTTGATAGAATCAAGCGTTCAATCTCCATGCAGTCAGTCTCAGAGAAATTAGATTTGGATGATTGAAAGGACCTTGTATTAGAAGGTCCTGCCTCAGAGGCAGAGTCCATGGTGGAAGAGATGACATGTCCACTAGGTCTGCATACCAGGTCCTGCGTGGCCACGCAGGCGCTATCAGAATCACTGATGCTCTCTCCTGTTTGATTTTGGCAATCAGTCGAGGGAGCAGAGGAAACGGTGGAAACACATAGGCCAGGTTGAAGAACCAAGGAGCTGCTAGAGCATCTATCAGCATTGCTCCCGGGTCCCTGGACCTGGATCCGTAACAAGGAAGCTTGGCGTTCTGGCGAGACGCCATGAGATCCAGTTCTGGTTTGCCCCAACGATGGACCAGTTGAGCAAACACCTCCGGATGGAGTTCCCACTCCCCCGGATGAAAAGTCTGACGACTTAGAAAATCCGCCTCCCAGTTCTCTACGCCTGGGATGTGGATCGCTGACAGGTGGCAAGAGTGAGACTCTGCCCAGCGAATTATCTTTGAGACTTCTAACATCGCTAGGGAACTCCTGGTTCCCCCTTGATGGTTGATGTAAGCCACAGTCGTGATGTTGTCCGACTGAAATCTGATGAACCTCAGTGTTGCTAACTGAGGCCAAGCTAGAAGAGCATTGAATATTGCTCTTAACTCCAGAATATTTATTGGGAGGAGTTTCTCCTCCTGAGTCCACGATCCCTGAGCCTTCAGGGAGTTCCAGACTGCGCCCCAACCTAGAAGGCTGGCATCTGTTGTTACAATCGTCCAATCTGGCCTGCGAAAGGTCATACCCTTGGACAGATGGACCCGAGAAAGCCACCAGAGAAGAGAATCTCTGGTCTCTTGATCCAGATTTAGTAGAGGGGACAAATCTGAGTAATCCCCATTCCACTGACTTAGCATGCATAATTGCAGCGGTCTGAGATGCAGGCGCGCAAATGGCACTATGTCCATTGCCGCTACCATTAAGCCGATTACTTCCATGCACTGAGCCACTGACGGGCGTGGAATGGAATGAAGGACACGGCAAGCATTTAGAAGTTTTGATAACCTGGACTCCGTCAGGTAAATTTTCATCTCTACAGAATCTATAAGAGTCCCTAGGAAGGAGACTCTTGTGAGTGGTGATAGAGAACTCTTTTCCACGTTCACTTTCCACCCATGCAACCTCAGAAATGCCAGAACTATCTCTGTATGAGACTTGGCAATTTGAAAGCTTGACGCCTGTATCAGGATGTCGTCTAGATACGGAGCCACCGCTATGCCTCGCGGTCTTAGAACCGCCAGAAGTGAGCCCAGAACCTTTGTAAAAATTATCGGGGCAGTGGCCAACCCGAAGGGAAGAGCTACAAATTGGTAATGCCTGTCTAGAAAGGCAAACCTTAGGAACCGATGATGATCTTTGTGAATCGGTATGTGAAGGTAGGCATCCTTTAAGTCCACTGTGGTCATGTACTGACCCTCTTGGATCATGAGTAGGATGGTCCGAATAGTTTCCATTTTGAATGATGGAACTCTGAGGAATTTGTTTAAGATCTTTAGATCCAAGATTGGTCTGAAGGTTCCCTCTTTCTTGGGAACCACAAACAGATTTGAATAAAATCCCTGTCCTTGTTCCGTCTGCGGAACTGGATGGATCACTCCCATTACTAGGAGGTCTTGCACACAGCTTAGGAATGCCTCTTTCTTTATCTTGTTTGCTGATAACCTTGAAAGATGAAATCTCCCTTGTGGAGGAGAAGCTTTGAAGTCCAGAAGATATCCCTGAGATATGATCTCCAACGCCCAGGGATCCTGAACATCTCTTGCCCACGCCTGGGCGAAGAGAGAAAGTCTGCCCCCCACTAGATCCGTTTCCGGATAGGGGGCCGTTCCTTCATGCTGTCTTGGGGGCAGCAGCAGGCTTTCTGGCCTGCTTGCCCTTGTTCCAGGACTGGTTAGGTTTCCAGGCCTGTCTGGAATGAGCAACAGTTCCCTCTTGTTTTGAAGCGGAGGAAGTTGATGCTGCTCCTGCCTTGAAATTTTGAAAGGAACGAAAATTAGACTGCTTGGCCTTTGATTTGGCCCTGTCCTGAGGAAGGGTATGACCCTTGCCTCCAGTAATGTCAGCAATAATTTCCTTCAAGCCAGGCCCGAATAAGGTCTGCCCCTTGAAAGGAATGTTGAGTAATTTAGACTTTGAAGTCACGTCAGCTGACCAGGATTTAAGCCATAGCGCCCTACGCGCCTGGATGGCGAATCCGGAATTCTTAGCCGTTAGTTTAGTCAAATGAACAATGGCATCAGAAACAAATGAGTTAGCTAGCTTAAGCGTTCTAAGCTTGTCAATAAATTAATTCAATGGAGCTGTCTGGATGGCCTCTTCCAGGGCCTCAAACCAGAATGCCGCCGCAGCAGTGACAGGCGCAATGCATGCAAGGGGCTGTAAAATAAAACCTTGTTGAATAAACATTTTCTTAAAGGGACAGTAAACCTTAAAAATAATGTTATATAATTCTGCACATAGTGCAGAATTATATAACATTATATTAGCCAAATATTATTTAAACGTAATTTCCCCTATTAATTTTTACTGTCACAGGAGCGAGCTGCACTTAGTCTTATGGCGCGGTCGGGCCGGGCTGTGACTATACAGCTGGCCCGATGCGCTGAGGAAATATAACAGACCCGCTCAGCAGAGAGCGGGTCTGTGAAACAGCGCTTTCTTTTAAAAATTAATAGGGGAAATTACGTTTAAATAATATTTGGCTAATATAATGTTATATAATTCTGCACTATGTGCAGAATTATATAACATTATTTTTAAGGTTTACTGTCCCTTTAAGGTAACCCTCCAATTTTTTATCCATTGGATCTGAAAAAGCACAACTGTCCTCAACCGGCATAGTGGTACGCTTTGCTAAAGTAGAAACTGCTCCCTCCACCTTAGGGACCGTCTGCCATAAGTCCCGTGTAGTGGCGTCTATTGGAAACATTTTTCTAAATATAGGAGGTGGGGAAAAGGGCACACCGGGTCTATCCCACTCCTTGCTAATAATTTCTTTAAGCCTTTTAGGTATAGGAAAAACGTCAGTACACACCGGCACCGCATAGTATGTATCCAGCCTACACAATTTCTCTGGAATTGCAACTGTGTTACAGTTATTCAGAGCAGCTAATACCTCCCCAAGCAATACACAGAGGTTCTCAAGCTTAAATTTAAAATTAGAAATCTCTGAATCAGGTTTCCCCGAGTCAGAGATGTCACCCACAGACTGAAGCTCTCCGTCCTCATGTTCTGCATACTGTGACGCAGTATCAGACATGGCTCTAACAGCATTTGCGCGCTCTGTATCTCTCCTAACCCCAGAGCTATCGCGCTTGCCTCTTAATTCAGGCAATCTAGATAATACCTCTGACAGGGTATTATTCATGATTGCAGCCATGTCCTGCAAGGTAATCGCTATGGGCGTCCCTGATGTAATTGGCGCCCTATTAGCGTGCGTCCCCTGAGCGGGAGGCGAAGGGTATGACACGTGGGGAGAGTAAGTCGGCATAACTTCCCCCTCGACAGAACCCTCTGGTGATAATTCTTTTATAGATAAAGACTGATCTTTACTGTTTAAGGTGAAATCAATACATTTAGTACACATTCTCCTATGGGGCTCCACCGTGGCTTTCAAACATAATGAACAAGTAGGTTCCTCTGTGTCAGACATGTTTAAACAGACTAGCAATGAGACTAGCAAGCTTGGAAAACACTTTAAAACAAGTTTACAAGCAATATAAAAAACGTTACTGCGCCTTTAAGAAACACAAATTTTCCCAAATGTTGAAATAACAGTGAAAATATGCAGTTACACTAACGAAATTTTTACAGTGTATGTAATAAGTTAGCAGAGCATTGCACCCACTTGCAAATGGATGATTAACCCCTTAATACCAAAAACGGAATAACAAATGACAAAAACGTTTTTTAAACAGTCACAACAACTGCCACAGCTCTACTGTGGCTTTTTACCTCCCTCAATACGACTTTTGAAGCCTTTTGAGCCCTTCAGAGAAGTCCTGGATCATGCAGGAAGAAGCTGGATGTCTGTGTCTGTCATTTTTGCTGTGCAAAAAAACGCTAAAATAGGCCCCTCCCACTCATATTACAACAGTGGGAAGCCTCAGGGAACTGTTTCTAGGCAAAATTCAAGCCAACCATGTGGAAAAACTAGGCCCCAATAAGTTTTATCACCAAACATATGTAAAAAACGATTAAACATGCCAGCAAACGTTTTAAAATACACTTTTATAAGAGTATGTATCTCTATTAATAAGCCTGATACCAGTCGCTATCACTGCATTTAAGGCTTTACTTACATTACTTCGGTATCAGCAGCATTTTCTAGCAAATTCCATCCCTAGAAAAATATTTTAACTGCACATACCTTATTACAGGAAAACCTGCACGCTATTCCCCCTCTGAAGTTACCTCACTCCTCAGAATATGTGAGAACAGCAAAGGATCTTAGTTACTTCTGCTAAGATCATAGAAAACGCAAGCAGATTCTTCTTCTAAATACTGCCTGAGATAAACAGTACACTCCGGTACCATTTAAAAATAACAAACTTTTGATTGAAGAAATAAACTAAGTATAAAACACCACAGTCCTCTTACGACCTCCATCTTAGTTGAGAGTTGCAAGAGAATGACTGCATATGGCAGTGAGGGGAGGAGCTATATAGCAGCTCTGCTTTGGGTGATCCTCTTGCAACTTCCTGTTGGGAAGGAGAATATCCCACAAGTAATGGATGATCCGTGGACTGGATACACTTAACAAGAGAAACAAACATTAAAACCCCCCAAAAAGGTACATAATCCGTTACTAAAAACGAATCCTCACTGAACCATCAATAAAATAAATAACTCCTCACACTAACAGTGCCTGCAAAAACGGCTATAAAAACCTCTACCCTTATCGGAATAATAAAAAACGCTACCCTGCAGAGTTTCAGCTGCATAAGTGCCAAATGTTTCCCTTCTACATAGAAAAATAAAACTGGCACCTTAATATTTATTTGCCCGGCAGTAGGACGGCTCACCTGGTTTGAGAGGATGCCATCCATCACATGGACCTGTGGAAATACAGAAAGACTGAGTAAACTTACTCAGGCTATCTAAATAGGGCAGCAAATTTTTTGGGGAAACGCAGTGAGGATTGTACCCCACAAGTTCCCAATTGCTTAAAAGCCACCACTGCCTTACTGAAGAGACTGACATGGGCTAAGGCTAGACCCTTTAGAAAGATCAGAGCAAACCTACTCTGCTTTAAAATAAAAAAATCTTGATTGTAGATCAGACACCAAAACTTCACCTCCTACTTGCACCGTAGGCAAAGAGAATGACTGGAGGTTATGGGTAAGGGAAGTGACATATATAGCAGCTTTGCTGTAGTGCTCTTTGCCTCCTTCTGCTGGCCAGGAGTGATGTTCCCACTAGTAATTGATGATTCCGTGGACTCACCATATCTTAGGAAAGAAAAACAGGCAACAGACAAGTGCTTCAGATTTGCATCAAGGCAAGTGCTTAAGATTTGGCTCAGGGATTATCAATAGAAATTGGAGTTTCTGTGACAGCTCAGACATTGCTAAGGACATTGCATAATGTCAACTTCTATGGACAGCATCTATGGAAAAAAACCCTTGCTTGTGCTTTCGGCACAAAAGTGCAAGATTAAACTTTGCTAAATAACATGAAAAGCCTGATGAATACTGGAAGCACATTATTTGGTAAGATGGCCAAGACCAAGATACAATTTTTCGGCTCAGATGGGGTGCAGCATGTTTGGTGTGAACCTGGTCAAGATTATGACAGTGAATGCATAGTCCCAACAGTGAATCATGGAGGTGGGAGTATGACGATATGGGGCTGCATGACTGCAAAAGGTGTTGGGGAGAAGACATTTATAGATGTCACCATGAATGCCTGGGATATACCAAAATACTGGCTGACAAGATGACTCCCAGTCTTCAGAAGTATGGCAGAGGAATAGTCCATCATGATAACGATCAAAAGCACACTGCCAAAGTCACAAAGGAGTAACAAGTGAAAACTATGACCTGGCCAAGTATTTCACCTGACTTGAATCCAGTAGAACACATTTGGGGTATTTTAAAGAGAATGGTAGAGCTACACAACCCCTCCAGCAAAGAGCAGCTGAAAAAAAAATGATCTCTGAATCTCCAGAAATGTGTACGACACTGGTTTCTTCCATGCCAAGGAGGATTGAGTCTGTCATCAAAAATAAAGGTGGACAAGCAAAGTATTGAAAAAAATAATAGATTTGAATGTCAGTAATGAAAGGTGCACTGACTTTTGTTGCATTGATTTCCTGCTTTGGGGCCGGTATTTTTAATATAGTAAATGTAAACTGTAAGTTTTTAATTTTACATAAGAGCAAATACCCTACTGTAAAACTTAGACGTAATGCAGTTACTGTTAGGTTATACAATTTTGAATCATTTGACATTTAAGTGATATTGCACTGGGGTGTACTCACTTCTGTTGTATACTGTACATTGTTTCCCTTTTTCATATTGTAACACGAGTACTCCTTTGCTATTTTAGCACTTATTTTTGTTGCTCAAAGTCACTCTTATACAGTATATGCTTTGCTTTTGCATATGTTTTACTCATTTTTTTTTACCCTATCTGGGTCAATAATTCCACCAAGTGTACACTTGCTTTTTGCAATGGCCACTTTTTCATGCGCTATATAAGACTTGCTTATTCCATTTTTAATCCTATATTCTACTATTTATGTTTTATTTGATTTTATATTGTCAGAATAAATCTGTTTTAATCCTTCTTATATACAAACTTTAGCCTTTTTTTGGCGCTCCTAACTCCGCTCCTCTTGTCCATTGTTAACAGTTGTGTTAGGTGATCGTTTCTTTTGTAATGAGCTTGTGTGTAACCTCTTTTGGTGCTGTATACTATACTTTTATCCGTTCACTAGTTGGAAAGAAGTGGAAGAAGATTCAAGTAGGTCTTCTAAGTATAATTATTGTTGCTTTTTTTTATTTTTTACTTTATCCTAGATCTGCAAAGCAAAACAACTTTCTTGCTTTGTATTTGAAGTTTTACTGCTCTTTACCAAGGTTTTTTATTCTATGATAGTTCAGGTTTATCAGCAATTTACACTTTATCTCACTTCAATAAATTGAAGCCACTTGTACTGTAGGCTTGCATTCTTTGTTTTGCCAATGTTGTACATTAGCACACATTTTAGAATCATTGTGTAGTAGCAGGAAACACAGCAAAGGCCTGTTGTGCTTGTCTGAATAGCTTTGTTCACAGTCAATAATCTAAGTTTTTTTTTTCTGTCATCAGAAATAATGTGGTGGTGCACTTTGGTAAAATCACTGTCTATAAAGATGATATATTGGTGCAGTAGTAAACTCCAGATCGACAACTATGGCGATGTAAGACCTTTGGTAACTGACATGAAACCAGAGTTTGGGATATCTGTTATCACTTCATCAAGAGCATCCATTCGATTAACAATTACAACATATGACTTATAAGACTCTTCTACAGTAACTATTAACTGTAAAAAGCTATTATTAAAAGATAGATAATACAGTTTTAATGAAATTTAAAAAAAGATATATTTTACAATATCAATCTGTTAAACCCTTTTGTTGCTAAGCCATTTTTACACCCCAGTGACGAGTTGATTTCAAGCTTTTTTTGCTATATACATTTAAATACTATTGTAAGTCTAATTTCAGTGAGTGACCCACAGATTCAGAATACAGGTGGCCCTCGTTTTACAACGGTTCAATTTACACCGTTTCAGAATAACAACCTTTTTTTCCAGTCATGTCACTGCTATTGAAAAGCATTGAGAAGCAGTGCATTTATTAAAATAGCCAGTAGGTGGAGCTGTCCGCTTGTGATGCAGCAAAGCCAAGCAAGCTGAAATTAATCAGTTTAACCAGACCTGAGCTATTGAGCAGATTTCAAAGGAACAAGATCTTCCTGTCTATAACTCAGTCCAGATTGGAATGCATAGAAATAACTGTTTGCAGAAAAATGCAAGTGAAGTCTGTGTTGTGTGATTATTTTATTAGGTTTATAATGCTGTTTAGCAAATGTTTTTGTTCATTTAACTTAGTTTAATTATATATTCTGTGTTGTGTGATTATTTTATTAGGTTTATAATGCTGTCTAGCATTTAAAGTCTTCATTTCAAAGCTTTTAAAATAATGTATTAGGTGTTACTTATGACAATTTTGAGAGGGTCCTGGAACCTATCTCCCTCACTTCCCATTGACTTACATTATAAACTGGGTTTCAATTTACAACGGTTTCGATTTACAACCATTCCTTCTGGAACCTAACCCCGGCGTAAACTGAGGGCTACCTGTATATCATTATTTGATTTCTATTTCATGACATGTGAGATAGTTGCGGCAAAAACTATAAATTGTATATAGAGAGAGAGAGAGATAGATATACCACACACAAAACTTGGAAGTGAACTGCAATCTCATACAAGAGTGGGTACACAATATGACAGTGATAAAATTAACATCTCTTGGTAATCACCTATTACTGTTTAAATCCACTGACAATGGTGGATGCAAAGATCAATAGAGAAAGATCACATATATATGTTAAATACAACACACATGATAGCTAGCACTCACTAGATGAAGACAGAGCAAGTTACAGCATTATATCAAACAATGATAGCCCCAGGTACCATGTCTTCTTCATGACTGGGTGCCTAACCTACAGCCAAGCATGCTATCTTTCATTCAAACACACTAAAATACAAACAGGCTGTCATAGATATTTTGAGCCCTCTCTAGACATATACAAAACACAAAATGTGTAAAGGGTCTGCATCCATGAAACAATATATATTCAGCACTGGGACAATAAAAAAAAAGTCTCTAAAGAAAACAAACTTTGTGAACCAGTTTGATGATGACATAAGCATGAAGGGCATTTGACATGACAGAAGCCTACAGTGTTTCTATGCAATGCTGACCTTCTGTGTCAAGGACTAGCACAAACACTTTGCCAGTCAGCTGGTGCTGTCTCTGCCCTGCTGGGAAGCTCCAGTTTGTTTAAAAACTGCTCTGAATTTATTAACATTCCCTTAGTGAAACATGAAAATGTATATGAGTCCAACTAACAACTTTCAACTCAATTATTTCCACATTAACTATCAAAAACAGAATTGGTAAGTGTGGAGAAACAGGCTAGGAACCATTTGGCTTTAGAATGTTATGGATTTGAGATGATATCATGCATATGTCATGCATGAGAAACTGATATAAAATATATTGAGAGATAAAAGGAGAATATCAAAGTTCTAAAAAATATTTATTACTTTTGTGCGAGCCTACAAAACTTCAGATGGGCATTTATAGAAGTTAATTTAAAGGGGAATAAATGTTTAAAAAGAAAATTGTCTAATATATGCTCAAACATATGCAAGGGCTGGGCTGCCTTCTTGGATGGGTTTATACTTCGAGTGATTTCTTTTGCACTGTGATTGCATACTTAAAGGGACATTAAAACCAAAATTAAACTTTCATTATGCAGATAGTTGAGACTTTTCAAATTACTTCTATTATCAAATTTATTTTGTTCTTTTAGTATATTTTGTGAAAAGCATGCCTGAATAGGTACAGGAGCACAATGTACTACTAGGAGGTAGCTGGTGGTTGATGGCTGCACAATTATGCATCTTGTCATTGGTTTACTAGAAGTGTTCAGCAAACACCCATTGGGTCATTGCTGCTGTGGAGGTAATTTGTGTTTTATTCTTTATTATTGCACTTTTGCATATGTTTAGTTACGCATAGTAAAGCAACTTTGCAATAAACCATTTAAACATTTATTTTGCCCCCATTTCATGTAATATAGTGCTTAACCTTGTTTTTTTCAAATTTTTAGAACTGGGCATTCACACTGTAGACTTCTCAAGGCTAACCATGATTCATAGCTTTCCCTAATTGGATAAGAACTACAAAATAATGCACTTTATACTAACATAATAACTGTGGTTAGCCTTGTCAGCTACAGAATCAAGCCTGGATTGGTTCCTACAGTTTGGTTACTGAAAAGACAGCTGCAGCAAA